>NC_038242.2:43645664-43647443 GCF_000004515.6 Glycine max
GTCGATGATCTAAAGGCAGAAAATGGTAACAGAGCAGGCTAAACGCAAAGAACTCCCAGGAGAAGGCCGCTGATTCGATTCAGAAACTGGTTGCCGAAAAAGGGAGGGAAGGCCTGAAGGCCTTTAGTGCATCTCAAGCGGTAGCAGATGAGGCGAGAGCTATGGAGAGTGCTGACCAGGTTTTAAGCAAAGAGATGGCCACCTTGAAGAAGCTATATGAGGATTTGATCATGACTTAGTAGAATTTATGATTTTTTATTTCGAATTCTGTATTTCGATTCTACTCTTGATGTAATAGACACATGCCCTTTCGTAGCAATTTTACTGTTATTGCCATTTTTATGTTTCCATCACTTCTGTTTATTCTATGCTTATTTTAACTTCGAGCAATGTTGGTTTATATTTTTTCAAATATTTACCATTTATCCTCAAAGTACGTTTCTGAGGGGTTAATTCCTCTAATTCATAAGCACCATTCGAATAGATCTGAATTATTTTAAACGGTCCTTCCCAATTTGGGGACCATTTGCCCAAGGCTCGATCCTTACTATCCATGGGCAGGATAACCTTCCAAACTAAATCTCCAACATTAAAAGTTTTCGACTTCACTTTCTTATTATAAGCTTTAGCAACCCTTTCTTTTTGTTTAGTCAAGACTTCTAATGCTCTTAATCTCTCCTCGTCTAAATCAACTAACTCATCTGACATCATTTTCCAATAATGGTCGATCGGAATGTCCATTTGTTTTTGTACTCTAGCTGATTGCAAATGTATTTCGACCGGAAGTACAGCATCGTGCCCATAAGTTAGTCGAAATGGGGTAGTATTAGTTGATTCCTTAGGAGAATTTCTACATGCCCATAGAACTTGATCTAACGTTTTATTCCAATTTCTTGGCTTTTGGGCAATGTGTTTTTTAATCAAGTTAATTACAATCTTATTGGCTGCTTCGACCTGACCATTTGCTTGCGCGTAATATGGTGTTGAGGTTAACAATCGAAAGCCAGTTTTTTGGGCAAATTCTTTCATTTTTCGTCCAGTAAAAACTGAACCTTGATCAGTGGTAATTGTTTCAGGAATACCAAACCTATAAATGATATAATTTTGAATGAAACTAATTACCGCTTCCTGATCAACATTTGGCAAAGGGACTGCTTCGATCCATTTTGTAAAGTAATCGATACCAACTATAATATAACGCTGGTTCTTAGAAGAGGCAGGCTTGATTTCACCAATTAAGTCCAAAGCCCATCCTCTGAAAGGCCAAGGTTTGATTATGGAGTGTAACTCACTAGCAGGTGCATGCTGTATCCCTGCATGCTTTTGGCATTCTTGACAGCCTTTAGCAAATTCTATACAGTCTTTTAACATCGAAGGCCAATACAAACCTTGTCGAAATAAAAGCCATTTCATTTTATGGCCTGCTTGATGTGATCCACAAGCCCCACTGTGAACATGGGAAACTGCCAAGTATGCTTCTGATTCACTTAGACATTTTAGCAACACTCCTTCTGCAGTCTTTTTGAACAAATCATTCCCCACAATCACGTAATTTAAAGCCCTATATTTGATCTTTCGAGCCACATTGCCTATTGGATTTTCCAAATATTCAATAATGGACTTTCTCCAATCATTATCTAACATATTGTCAATGGCCAAAATTTGAATTTTTTCCTGAAGATCATTCATACTTTCATCTTTATTATTTTGTGGTGTACTTGCCCCCACAAGTTTTGGCATTGGCAATTTAGTGCTTAATGGCTCTAGTAACACCAGTTT
>NC_038242.2:43647841-43649985 GCF_000004515.6 Glycine max
GTTTCGAACCATCGAAAATACAAAATTCCAAGGCTCTGTATCGACATAGTCTTGCGGCATTTCGATCACTGAGTGATCTACAATAAAATCTGCCACAATTGACCCTTAACAGATTTCAAAGGCTTGTACGTTAAAGAATATTCTGTTAATGCCAAAGCCCATTTTCCAATTCTACTGTGTAAAATAGGTTTTGACAACATGTGCTTAATAATATCATAATGAGAATATACATAAACATCAACAGGCTTTATATATTGCTTAAGTTTTGCACAAGAGAAATACAAACAAAGACAAAGTTTTTCTATGGCAGTATATCTAGTTTCTGCATCATTTAGTACACGACTAAGATAATAAATTGCATGCTCTACGCCATCATCATCCTCCTGAGCCAACATGCTACCAATGGTCTTGTAAGACGCAGCAATATACAACTTCATAGTCTTGTTTCGACTAGGAGGCATTAACACAGGAGGCTTGATCAGATATTCTTTAATTTCATCAAAAGCCTTTTGATGCACTTCATCCCATTTGAATGGTTCATCTTTCTTGAGTCGAAGTAATGGCGAAAAAGTTTGAGCTTTGCCACTTAGATTCGAAATGAATCGCCTCAAGAAGTTGATTTTTCCTAGCAAAGGCTGAAGCTGTTTTTTGGTCGAAGGAGGCTTCGTCTCAAGAATAGCCTTTGTCTTGTTTTGATTTATCTCAATGCCTTTTTTATGCACCACAAAACCAAGGAAATCTCCTGCACGCACACAAAAAGCACACTTTAATGGATTCATTTTTAATCCATGTTTCCTCATTCGTTCGAAAGATTGCCTAAGGTAATCCAAATGGCTATCTTCTGAGGAGGATTTGATGATTATATCATCAATATAAACTTGCATAAATGTGTCAATAAAATCATGAAACATGGAATTCATGGCCCTTTGATAAGTAGCCCCAGCATTTTTCAACCCAAAGGGCATAACTACCCATTCATAAGTGCCTAAAGCACCAGGGCATCGAAATGCTGTTTTTGACACATCACTTTCAGCAATAAATATTTGGTTATAACCAGAATAACCATCTAACATGCTTAAAAATTCGAAGCCAGCTGCTGAATCTACCAACATTTCTGCTACTGGCATAGCATATTCATCTTTAGGTGTAGCATTATTTAAATCCCTAAAATCTATGCATACTCTAAGAGTTCCATTTTTTAATGACAGGGACTATATTTGCTAACCATTCGACATACCTGGCAGATCTGATGAATTTACACCTCAGCAGCCTTTCGATTTCTTCCTTAATCTTGGACATGATTTCTGGTGCGAATCTTCTTGGTAATTGTTTTACTGGTCTTTTTCCCTCCTTAATAGGTAATTTCATTTCGACCATTTCTCTGCTTAACCCAGGCATTTCGTGGTAATCCCAAGCAAAACAGTCTTTAAATTCTCTAAGAAGAGGCACCAGCTTTTCTTTTAGACTTGAGGTGATATTGGCACTGATATAGGTTGGCCTTTTTATCGAGCCATCTCCAATGTCGATCTCCTCCAAAAGATCTTGAGCCTGCATCTTTGGCGCCTCACTTATGGGATTTTTCTCAAAACCCAGTGGCTCATCATCATAAATGCAGTCCAGTCTTCGATCCTTTGTTTCTTTGTTTTCATGATCTTCGATCTTGGCTTCAACTGCCATATTTTGTTGGAATTCAGCCTCAAGGGCCGTATTTAGTCTATTTTCGGCCATATAAGCCATAATTCTGGCCCATGCAGTGGCCTCAGTCATATTAATCTTCATATATATTCCACCCAGTTGGTGGAATGACTCCATCTTCAGAGGAAACAACATTAATTTCCTCCCTCTCCCATATAAATCCATGGGTAGGATGGAGTTTGACAGAGTGGATAACATTGTCACCTGACTCGAAAGCAGTCTCCTTGTCACCACAAGGTGCTATGTTAGCCAAATTTTTGTCAAAGGTTTGTGGAGTAACATTATCAATCTCTGACTTATAGAAACTTTGATCTGCCTCTATATTTTCAACAATCCCATCCTCCCTCCAGATAATGAGTTTCTGGTGGAGAGTAGATGGCACAGGCCCAACTCCATGGATCCATTCCCTTCCTAATAGCAAGTTAAAATTAGCCTTGGACTGTATCACC
>NC_038242.2:43650432-43651980 GCF_000004515.6 Glycine max
GAATCCAGTAGATCCTCATCCTCCATCTTATCTTCATCCACTGGAGGCAGGAGTCTCTCCTTTACTGGCCTCCTAGACACTTCTTTATACTGGCCCGTTTGCAGATTCTGTTGAGCCAATTTATTCTGACGCTGGAACCTGCGCCATTGGGTCCTCGTCATAGGATTCTTTCCTCTGTAATTGTTCCTATAAGAGTACTTATTAGCCTCCTGTGGGCCAATTTGCTTCGTTCCACTCGAACCACCTACTTCCATGGCTCCTTTGTTGAACCTTATGAGTCCCTGGTGCATCCATTTTTCGACCGGAACTGAACCAGGAGGAGCGAAAGTATTCCTTCGACCAGACTTCTGATTAGTGTTCGACTGCACCATAACCCTTTTGCCTTTATCGAAACGTTGGTTCTGCTTTGCCCCCTTGTTAACAACTTGGTATTTTTTGAGGCCCTCAGTAGCCTCCCTATCACATACTGCACTGCAGCGAGGGCAGAGCATCACAATCTTGTTTTCGAGTTTGCATCTATTCAAGAAATCAATTAAATCCTCCTCAGCCTGAGGATACACAACCTTCATTTGTTCGTTGTAATCCTCTTCAGATATGTCCTGAACTTGCACCTGAGACAACTCCATTGCCTCGACCATCATTATTTCTTGGGGCTCTGCATAAAGAGTTTCAACAGCTTTGGATGTTTCAGCATTTGCCTGGACAGCCTTTGGTTTCTCACCAAATTTGAGCCTCCCTTCGTTGAGAGCCTTTTGAACCAAATCCCTGAAAAGAACACAACGTGAGGTTTTATGGCCAAGGAAATTATGAAATTTACAATAACCCCTTTTCTTCTGTTGTTCGATTGGGGGTACTTTCAAGCCCTTAGGAACAATAACTTGGCCATCTGTGACTAATAAATCAAATATTTCATCACATTTAGTTATGTCAAATGTATAAGTTTTAGACACAAATTTATCATTTTTAGGTTCAACAGGGTTTTTTCCATTGGAAGGTCTAAGGAGTTTACAAACATAAGGAGGTCCAGGTTTTAATTCTGCTAAATCAACCTCATTGTCTTCGATATCTTCATAAATAATATCGAACTCCTGGTCACTGTCATTGGTTTCGACATATGCAACCTTTTCCTTCTTGTGGAACTTAAAATTTCTAGCCTTTTCAGCCTTCAATCGTTCGAGTTGTCGAACTCTATCAGCCAATTGAGCCATATCCCTTAAATACTGGGTATCTAATTTCTTTCAAATCGAATAGTCTAGGCCACCAGCAGCCATTTCGACTAATTCATGTTCAGGGACTTGGGTGAAACACCTTGCCTTTAAGAGTCTGAATCTGTTCAAATAATCATCAATTGATTCAAGTGCCTTACGTCGAACGCTGGCTAACTCTTTAAGGCTTATCTTAGACTGTCCCATATAGAATTGCTCATGGCAATCCCCTCCAATTGGTTCCAATTATGTATGGAATGAGGAGGAAGGGTTGTAAACCATGTGAAGCATTTTTCGTTAAGGAATTAGGGAATATTTCATTCTTAAATTTTCATTATTAGGG
>NC_038242.2:43865087-43913864 GCF_000004515.6 Glycine max
AATGACTCGATTCTTGAGATTGTAATCAGTTTTAACTACTAATTACATGAAAAACCACCACCCAACATATACATGATATTGTGTGACCAATTTTCTAGTTTTTCCAAAGGCAAAAAACTATGAATAATGTGTTCTATAAAGAATTAAGAAGAATGCATCAGGTTAAATAATTATTCAAATTTAATATTTATTTTTTCATTCATATGTTTTCTTATAGGTTAAATAAAAATAATCATTAAATTGACATTTATTTTCATAAATCACATGGAAGCTAAAGATCATCTTGAAGTACATGTATCGTTGGATTTGTCAATTAAGGAAGATCTATGATGTCCAATTGTTGTAGTATTGTACGTAAATAATATTTTTCCTTTGACTTTTGTGAATTTAATATCTGTAACTTTTTTTCCTTTGTATGTAATTCAATTTATGGTTAAAATATGTTTGCAATCTCTAATCAATATCTTAATTTTATATTTTCTTCTTAATAAATTTTATCTTTGATTTTGCTCCCTGATAAAACAACAATTTTGTTTTTGGTCCCTTGCACTTTTTTTAGTTCATGATAATTTAGTGAATTTGTGTTTGTTCCGTGATAGATATTTTTCATTTATTATTAGTCTATTTGAAAAATAATAATAGCAAATGATTTTTTTTATAAGGGAACCAACACAAAATTTGCTAATTTATCAAAGACTAAAAATGACCAAAAACAAAATTGTTGGTTTATTAGGAATTTAATGAAAAGAAAAAATTATTAGGGAGTAAACACAGAATTTGGATATTTATCATGGATCAAAACATATTTTAGCCTTTTATTTATTTAAACACACAAGTGTGACAACGCTTGTGTTTTTGCTAGTAATAATAATAATAGCTAAATTTTTAACTTTTTTTACACTGTTCATTAACATTTTACTGCTCCAAATGGTGGACCATCTCTGGCATGTCTTCACAGTAGAATTGTCTTATTTCTTGACATGACTTGTGCTTTTGTTGTGGTCGAGAATTTTATATTTTATCACTATTTTCATACCCTTAAAAACTTCCCCATGTATCACATTTGGTAATTGGATGAACCAACTTTTGCATTAAAAATAAAATTAAAGAAGTAATACTTTAATATTTGTAATCCCACCTATACAATACTAGAAAAATGAAATTTAACAACCGAAATTAGAGACCGAAAAACTTCGGTCACTGTTAGTGACCGAAGTAGCGACCACACAATTAATGGTGCAATTCACAACTAAATTTGTGACCGAATTTGATAATAATGGCCAACTTGTGTGAGTGACTGAATTAGCGACCGAAACTAAAGGTCGTTGAAGGCTTCGATGGCTATTTCGGTTGTTGTATATGTAAAAAACAAAAGTATTTTAGCCACCGAAGTAGCGACCGATATGTAGCTGAAGATAACCACCAAAGAGATTTCGGTCGCAATAACAAGATTTTAGTGACTGAATATAATTTGGTCGCTATATTTATTTCTATTTTGAGATTAACGACCGAATTAGCGACTCAACTCTTATTTCTCTATATAAGTGAAGTAACAAAAAATTTATTTATTATAAATCATAATAAATATATAATATACTTAAATATATTTTATACTACAAAAATATTGAAATTAATATATTAGTAATATTTTTCAATTAAGAAAATAATATTTAGATTATTTGATTAAGATCAATAAGCCATGTTGATCATTGGTCTTTTAATTTGTTTTTTTTACAAAATAAATATTTAAAAATGATAATGAATACCCTTTATATTATGAAAATATATGATAATCAAAATTTTTAAAATTAAGTAATTCAAAATATAAGCCATAAGTGTAACACCAATTATTTAGTAATTAAGTTTAAATATGACATAAGTAAAATTTATGCGTTGATGAAGACTCAATTTGACTTTAGTACAACATGTGCATTAAGCAAGCCCAATAAGATGCAATGTGTAACATATGCATTCACTAAAATCCCAAATTTACTTTAATTTAAGACTTAATTGCAAAATACGTCCCCCTATTTTACCTATTTCACCAAATTAGTTCTCCTATTTTTTTAAAAGAAAAAACTATATTTATTTTTAAATTTAAGTGTTTCTTTAAAAACTAGGCCCGTGAGGCGGGTGCGGACCAATGTATTAAGTTCGTGTAAGAGTGTAAGAGTACGTGACAGACTGATCTGTCTGCTACACGGGTCGAGTCGACCTGCTTACCCACTCATAATTTTAACCGTTGATGTTAAAATTTCAGACATTGATTATAATAAAAAGTTGACTAACATTTTTCTTAAAAAAATAAAAACTTTAAAAATGCTTGAAGAAGGACAAGAACCATGATGTTTAGAATGAGAAACGCATTCCTTTATGACGACATCTAAGTGCTCATTTGAATATTTAGTGCAAAATATAATATTAATAAAAATTTGATGCAAAAATAGTTCAAATTCAATTTTTTATTTGTTATATTTTTATAATCTTATATATTATCTTTTAAATTATAACATATAAGATTAAATTTTATTTTCACATAAATTAGAATATGTATATTTATTTAATTTAATTATTTTATATATTATATTTATCTTTTAAAATAATGTTTCTGATTTAGTCACAACATTTTTTATCTATATTAAAAAATTCATGTTATTTATTGTAATATAGATAAAAGTACTGACAATAAATTACATAAATAAATATTTTAAAAATAGAAAATATTCTCATTTTATTTAAGTACATTTAATTACTATATAATTTAATTCTTTAAAAAAATTAACCACTTGATTAAATAAAGTTAAATATAAATAAAAAATACTATTTTAATAAATAATAAAAATATCTTAAACTTAATATATGCAAAAAATACTATTCACATAAATTAGAATATGTATATTTATATAATTTTTTTATTTTATATATTATATTTATCTTTTAAAATAATATTTCTGATTTAGTGACAACATTTTTTATCTATATTAAAAAATTCATGTTATTTATTGTACTATAGATAAAAAATAATGTCAATAAATTACATAAATAAATATTTTAAAAATAGAAAATATTCTGATTTTATTTAAGTACATTTATTTACTATATAATTTAATTCTATTAAAAAATAACCACTTGATTAAATAAAGTTAAAGATAAATAAAAAATAATATTCTAATTAATAATAAAAATATCTTAATCTTAATTCGGGTTCTTCTATTGTTCTTTTTAATATGAGCAAGGGTTGTGATGACTGAGAACATTTCTCGATTTTGATAAGGACCAAAGCAAGTTGTTTGGTCTGTGATGGCAATGTTTGTGCGTGTCTGAGCCTCTAAAATCTCCTTTCAACTCATGTTTAAGTGTTAGAACTTAGAACTCATTGCACATCTTTGCTATAAACGATTTAAGTTTATTTATTTCTTGAATGTTTTTTTCCTGATATGCATTGTAAGATGAGTGATACAGTGCAACCCTTCTACAAGGAGAAGACAATTGAAAAGCAAATTAAAAAAGAATTTGACAAATCCAGTGACTCTTGAAAAAACATAACTTTATTGTTGCATATAATCATGATGTTGTAACAATTGTTAGTGTGTGGACTCCTGTGGTTGCTGTATAAGTGCCTGTATAAGTGCAGTGTCATTGTTTGTTTATCTCCTTGCTCCTTCTTCAAATATGTTATCATAAAAGGAGGACATCTTGTTCCTTTTTAATCTTTCTTTCTCTATAGGAAAAAAATGTATGACAAGAAGTCCTTAAAGTTTGGTGTGAAGTGGCAGGGTTGTTAATATAGCATGCTTCTGTTATGCAGTCTCATAGTGTGTTTGAATTAGCTTTATTTGCATTCAATATAAGTTTTTCAGCAAACAATTATTTCTTGAGCAGTTTTAAAATGACATCTTCACGTGTTTGAAAATATTATATACTTATCTCTTGTAATTTGAAATATTATATCTTTACAAGTTGCTGAAAAAATGAAAAATCTAATAAATGAAAAAAAATTATATTTACAGCGGGTAATTATTAAACAAGTTAAAATCTAATAAATGAAAAAATTTATTAAATCTTAGTCTTAAAAATTATATTTACGGCGGGTAATTATTAAACAGGTTAAAATCTAATAAATGGAAAAAAATAGCAGCATATTTTCTTTGAACAATTGAGTTGTTTTTCAATTTATTTTAAATTTAAAAATTAATTATTAAACTAGACCAAAAACATTTCAAATACATTTTAGAATGTAAAATTACCGACCGAATTAGCAACTGAAATTATTATTATATTTTAAAACTTTATTATTTAGTAGCCACCAAATTAGCGAATGACCTTTTAATTCACTTTACAATTAAAATTTAGTTTTTTATTAGCGACCGAATTAGTAACCGCATCTTATTTTAATTTATTTTATATTTAAAATTTAATTAATTATTAGCAACCGAATTAGCTACCCCAAACTTCGGTTGCTGATTTGGTCCCAACCAAAATAGCAACCAAATATCTAGCGACCGAATTTTGTGTGCTTGTGACTCAGTAGTTTGGTGGTGAAATAGCAACTGAATAGAAATTTGGTCGCTGAGGGTTTAGCGACTTGGGTTTTTGCGACCGAATTTAGGGATTTAGCGACCAACATATTCGGTCGCTAAAGCATGCTTTTTTTGTAGTGATATATCTAGAGTCACTTTGTTAGTTACTTTCAAACAAGAATTGTCTTTAGGAGATACATTAGCTATGAATTTTGAACTACATTATTTTCAAAGAAACATGTTGCAAAGGGATTATATAGTACATGATGCATTTTGTAATACATAATTTTTATTTGGCTTCATTAAGTTTTTCATACCTGAAATATATGTCATTTTCAAATTACTCCCCAACATCACCTCTGTTGTGAGCTCATGGACAACTCATAGATCCTAACCCAAAAGAGGTTATCATTGAGATCTACCTCTCTAGGTTTTTGATCTCTTTCCATCTCTTGAAGCACAATGATCCTCCGATTGAAATTTCATGGGCTTCTGCTCAAAACCTCCCCCCTATCCACCATATCGACAAAAAAGGAAAAATGAATAGGATTTTCCCCACCTCCCGAATCTTGATCCCCTTCTTCACCTTCTAGATTTGGGCCATAATTGTCATGAAAGCTTTACTATTGAAAGATTCTTGAGTTAGAATCCTTCCAGCCAACCATGCTTCATTATCCTCCACCACTTCTTCCACTGGTACTTGTAGTATCGTCTCTTTCTCTTCCTCCATGAACTCAATGTTCCTCCATCATTTCATCCTACGATTACTATTAAGTCAAAAGACATTTATATCTTAAAGACAAATTAAGACTCCTAATTATTTATATTAGATTCAAATAAATAAAAGTGGTAAAAGGTATATTTGATATGCTATCAAATCATGGTCTATATTTTTGCATATGAGTTTTCAGACGATACATCCATAAAAAATGATTTGACATAACACTTAGTAATGCATTTAAGACCTTCATTTAATACTGTGTCTGAGATTCATTCTTGCAAAAAATATTCTCCTATAATCTATCGAAGACCTACGAAGAATAAATGAAGTCAATAGCTTGGGGGTGTTGATCTTCATCAAAAGGTGCGCTCTACTAGTCTAGACTTACTATGATGGAAGAAGTAACTTTCCTACCGAAGTGTAAGACATGCCAACCTATTTGCATGAAGAAAGGGCATGCATTTAATGCAAGTAATAAATGCTCCAACAACCTTAAGACTCTAGACGAAGAAAAAAGTGAAGAATCCACCCGTAGAGGAAACTTTGAATAAACAAGACATGAATTATCTTACGTGAAAACACTCTTTCATTCTTTCTTGTAAAGCATTTTAATTGTTAATCTTTATATAGATACTAAGTTCTCCAAAATACCTTATAAACCTTGAGAGAAAAAATTAAAGTGTTGAGAGATATATATGCTTGTAAGATGACTTGATATTAGTCAATATGCAGATTCCAACAAATTTTGTTGAGTTAAGTCGAGCTTGGGGTATATCTTCCTTTTGTAAAAGCCAAAAGTGGAAGTGAAGAATACTTGTAACTTTGTGATAAGTTAACGGAAATTTGATAGGTTGTCAAGAACTGAACATAGTTTCAGTATAGAGACAAAGCAATATAACTTTCTATGTGTCATTCTTTACTTCTCTTCTTTGTGTTAACTGGCAAAGGGTTCAAAGGTGAATGGGATTTGCAAGATTGAAGAGGAGGAGAATGGAGAAAGAAACCATGTGGAGTTGATAATGAAAATATCTCTTGGGGGTATAATAGATATCTCACAAATAATAATAATAATAATGATAATAATAATAATAATAATAATAATAAACTTTTTAACTTTATTTTTTTACATTGTTCATCAATATTTTACTGCTCCAATGGTGGAGAATGTGCATCATGTCTTCACAGTAGAATCATCCTATTTGTTGACATGACTTGTGTTTTTGTCATGGTTAGGAATTGGTATTTTATCACTATTTTTATACCCTTAAAAAGCTTCACCATGCATCACATTTGGTAATTGAATATTGAACCTACTTTTGCATAGATGAAAATTATAAAATTAAGTTTTCCATACTTGGAATATAGATCGTTTTCATATTACTATTTAACATTTTTTTTCAACCAAGTACTTGAAAAAAATTGAGTTTCATTTTACTACGTATATGTCATTAGTCATCTTTTTTTAAATGATGACACGGTAGACAGAGTATCATGTCATCACGCTTTATCACAGATACCTCATAGTTTGCCAAATAAATTTTTCAGGTATGAAAAATTTATTTAAACAATCAATTAAGTTTTTCGTACCTGGAAAATAAATTGTTTTTCAGATTACTACCTAAAAATTCATTTTTTGTCAAATAACTATCTAAAAAATTTATGTTTCATTTTACTATTTGTCATTAATCTCTTTTAGTTAAGTGATGATGTGACATACATAGTGTCACGTCATCACGCCTAATCACTGAGACGTCATTGTCACATCATTGAAGGTGATGATGTGACAATTAGGTGTTCATGACACGGTGTGATGATGTAACATTCAGTTTGTCATCTTATTATTTAACGAAAGGTGACTAACGACAAATAATAAAATAAAACTAAAATATTTTGCAGGTACTTGATTGAAAAAAAAAATGAATTTTTAGATAGTAATATGAAAACGGTCTATATTCTAGATATGAAAAACTTAATTAAGTCTAAAGTTAAGTGAAACTTTAATTTTTGTAATCCCACCTATATTTCTAGAATCACATTGTTAGATATTTTCAAACAAGAATGGCTTTTAGGAGATGCATTACCTATTAATTTTGAACCACATTAATTTCAAAGAAGCATGTTGCAAAAGGATTATAGTACGTGATGCATTTTGTAATACATAGTTTTTATTTTGACTTCGCTTGTTTTTGCAATAAGTTTCATAACAAAATCAATTATATTTTTGGCACCAAGGTGCAAAAATAAAAGAAACATATGACTTGTTATTAATTTAATCTTGGAGAGGTTACATTAGATAAATTGCAACTTAATACTTTGTTAGAAAACAGTAAATTAACTATGGTTGAATAGAATGAGCAACTATTGACATTCAATTTTTCGCTCAGATATATGATTTCGTTAAACGAGTATAAATGTCTATGTTCAAAATCTGTCTTCCTTATTGTATTATCCTTTGGCTAATGCTTATATTTGATTACTAGGAAAATTTTGGTTGCTAAAAAATATTCAAAACAGATTATATATATATATATATATATATATATATATATGATATTTTTTTCACATCCTTGCTTATTAGCAATCATTTTACATGTCACCGAACACGTACAAGATCAAAATTAATTTGCTAAAGTATTTGTTTTAAAAATTGTTCATATTTCACCACACATAACTAAATGGCTAAAAATAGTTTAAGTGCCAAGTTCTTGAAAGTTAAAAAATTTCATGTACAATGTTTGAGTAAACTAATATTTCTATCTAGCATTTAATAGTGAGACCGTTACTTCATTGGTTGAACAAGACTCTTGTCTACCACAAGGTTGCTCGCCTTCAATTGAAATATTTTTAATTAAGAAACCAGGTACCTTAGGTTGAGATAAACTATTTTCACTGCTCAACATTACAACCACAGTTGTCATGTTTGGCCTATCTTCAGGATGGTGTTGCAGACATAAAAGACCAACTTGAATGCAACGTACAAGTTCAGATATATTACATGAGTCCACAAGACTAGCATCAATCAATTGTTCTGGAATGCCCTCTTTCCACAATCTCCATGCCTGCAACAATTCAATTATATTATTATATGTACTGTTTTTGCTGCAATTGAAAAATTAGTTTTGTTTTTCTGGTGTTACTCACATGTCCAATAAGATTGTCACTGTGCTCTTCATATGTTACTGTTCTGTTTTTCTTTCCACTTATAATTTCTAACAACAATACGCCAAAGCTAAATACATCTGATTTTATAGAGAATAATCCATCAATAGCATATTCAGGTGCCATATAACCGCTGAAAGAAACAACACATGGATTAATTTGATGTTTCATTAATCATTTTAAAACTTTGACATCGATCTATTAAGATACTTACTATGTTCCGACAATTCTGTTTGTATTCCCTTCAACTTGATCACCTCCACACATTTTAGCCAAGCCAAAATCTGAAATTTTTGGGTTCATATTATTGTCTAGTAAAATATTACTTGCCTTCAAATCTCTGTGTATGATTCTTAATCTAGAATCTTGATGAAGATACAGAAGTCCCCGAGCAATTGCACACAAGATGTTAAAGCGCGTAGGCCAATCTAAAAGTTTACTTTGAGCTGGATCTGACAATATTTTCAACAAGTTGATTAGTCATTTCTTTAATAAAAGTCTTTGAAATAAATTAAGTAAACTTTTATTACACTAATTACCAAGATTTTCAAAAAATACTTACCAAAAATAAATGAATCGAGACTTCTGTTGGGCATGTATTCATAGAGTAACATTTTTTCCTCTCCTTCGACGCAGCAACCAAGAACCTTAACAAGATTTCGATGCTGAAGTTTGGCACACAATATAACTTCATTCTTAAATTCTTTCAATCCTTGCCCAGAACTCTTAGAAAGCCTTTTGACTGCAATCTCGTGTCCGTCTAACATTGTACCCTATATTATTATATTCAGGAAAATTTAACAGATATTGAAAATCATGAATTTTCTTTAGCCTTATTATATTAATATGAAGGTTGAAAGTTTACCTTATATACCGGCCCAAAGCCACCTTCACCAAGCTTGTTATCAATTGAGAAGTTATTGGTGGCATTAATTATTGTAGCAAGATCAAAGAAAGGAAGCTCCAGATTTTCTTGCCCACCATCATCTTTCTCCTCTGTCCATGTTCCATTTTCTTAAAAAAAAAAAAAAGAAATCAGAACATTGAATACAATGTCCACCACATGTAAAGCTAATACACTTAGCAGTTTTAAGTAAAAACTCCGAGCAAAAGTTGGGTGGTAGAGAAGTTGGTAGTTTTATTAAACTATCAAATCGCAAAAAAGTATTGAATTTATGGACATGAAACTTAATTTCTGTTCAAAATAAACCAAAAAAAAAAGAAAAAGAAACGCATGAAACTTAATTTCTATTCAAAATAAACCTAAAAAAAATTGTTTTCCTCTATCTTATGGTTGATAACAGATAATGTGAAGTGTGATGACTACAGTTATTGGAGTTCAGGGGAGGGTTTTTACTCTACTAAACAAGGAATGAATGCCCGAAAGGCCTTAAACAACATTTGTTGAAATTCTGTAATTGAACAGAGCATTACTGCATGAGTGTTCTACTTTTTAGACATCCCAGTTGTTCAATTAAACTAACTTGAGAATATTTGTGAAATTATAAAAAGGCTTTCAGGCTAAGAAATTTACCTTTATACTTTGTTTTGGTCATGTAAATGTAGGAAAATGCCAATAACATCAGAAGGACTAAAGAAACTGTGATTGCGACCACCAAGACTACCTTTTTTAGATGCTTATGTTTAGCATCTGCATTCACTTTTTGACAAAGAAACAAAGCTCTTGTTATTCTCAAATAAAAGCAATGGAACTATAATTGTATTAATTAAAGAAAGTTAGAAGAATACCATTGTCTTTACCCGTGCCTGAAATGGCCATTCGAACATATAGATCTTGCCCACTTTCAGAAATTCTCAAATCAACAAGATCACCAAACCAAATGGAGCAACCACTACCTCCACCACCGGTGTCCATGTTTGCAAAAGCCGTGCAGGAACAATTTTTCAAGCATTTGGCCTTGCAATCTTCAAGTGTCATACTTCTATTGATCCAAGAATGTGTAGTATCTGGCATTTTCATCCCAGCAATTAGACGAAAACCATCTTTGTTTTTTACTCCACAACTCCATGGTTCACTACGCACACACCCTTTTGTCCAATCCATTTGATTCCAATCTTGGGGTGATTTTGGCTTAAATCCCTCCAAGCATTGGCACACAGGGGAGGCATTAATCATGCAATTCCCATACGCTCCACAAACATTATAAACATCACAACTGTCTTGTGGTAGAGATTGGTACACACTCCAAGTTCTAGTGTGAGGAATCCATGTAATGCGTTGGCGAAGAAAAAGAGTTTGGTTCAAAACAATTATCGAAATCACAGAACTATTCTTGAGGGTGTACCTCACGTACACTTCATCTTCATTTTGGACATATTTATATTCGAAAAGTGGGTTAGGACTAAATCCAAACACTCCACTAGAAAAAATTCCATTCCAAGGGCCACTCCTATAGTATTCATTCGAGCCTTTCGATATAACCAATTCAGGATTGGTTCCAAGCTTCAACCCTGAAGTAAAATCTCCCGAAGATGGATCTTCCCAATTTTTCCAAGCTGTAAGATACCGATTGAGGCCGGTTTTAAGGTTCCACCCCAACTTCATTCCTTGTAATTGTGTATCACAAGGATAGTCAAAGCTCTGCCACACAAAATTCTCTTCATTGTCCATGTTGTCGTCCTTTTCCTCTCTTATTACCAAATTTCCGTTGTCTAAAAGTTGCACAACCGGATTCGAAACTGCTATTGTTGCATTTGTCGACCAAATAAGAGACCGATTCTTGCCGAGGAGTATGAGGTTTCCATCTTTGCTTAGAGACAACATGTTGGATTTATCTTTTGCAGGGTTGTCGCGGTTGGCAACCCAAACAACTGTTCTCATGGGGATGTTTTTGAACCATATTCCGACATAGTGGTTTGGGGAATTACCGGGAGTAAAGAAACCCAACTCAAAGGTTCCTTCCTTGGAGACCAAGGTGCTGCCATCAAGAAGTGGCTGGGACTGAGTAATGGTATCAGTTGCATAGGAAATTTGAGAGAAGAACACTAGTGGGTTTGAAAAAACTAACATAGCAAGAAATAGAGCCATTTACTTTGGAGCTATTGCTGCATACTGGTGATAGAAGTTGAATATATATTTATGGAGATTTAATGCTAGCTCTGAGTCTTGTGAGTATCTTGAAGGAGAAGAACATGTTCATGTGGGTTGCCGAATTTGACATGTTAAGCGTCGCAGCATATGCGCAATAAATAGATGTAGTTGCATGAAGTAATGGGAACTGGGAAGGATGACGTGGTTCATACTTCATATCACAAAAATTCAACACATATTTTACAATAAATGAGACACAAGAAGACAAGTGGAAAATAAGTGATAGAAAGATATAATTACTGATTACTCTTGGTCGCATATGGGTTGCCATATTTGACTAAAAAATGGGCTAGCATTCTAAAGTCTTAATTGTGTGTACTGGATTCAAACCAGTGCATGCCTCGTGGATATTGATATAAGATAATTACCATAGAGATGAGGTTGTTGGTAAAGTGATATTTACAATAAGTAGAAAGAGCAAAAACTAAATTGAACTTGAAAAATATGGTGCAAAGAAAATAGAAAAAAAAAATAGAAACATGTTATAAAAAAGATATGGGAAGGGTCCAGTAGGTTACTTATTTCATAAAACTTTAGTTTTTGGTATGACCACGCATTTATTAGTTATCAATTATCAGAGAAATTTTGGTTAGGATCAAGTAGGATTATTATAATTAATAAGATCCTTTCTTCGGTTATTTAATAAACTATCCTTTCACGATTTTGAAAAGATGAGTTAAATTGGAATAATCCTATGCTGGTTAAGTACAATTTTTTTTCAGTGTAAGGAAGCTCCCAAGAAGAATCAGCTATAAGAGAACAAGATTGTACCGGTTGGTGTGGTGTGAAATTTATTCAGAGGTTACGACGGTTTACATCAATTGATTCTCAATTAAGTGATTGATTCAAAGAAGGAATTTTATTCTTCGATCAAGTTTTTTTATCTACTCCAAAGAGCTTTACCAGCCGTTATTAATATGAGATTTCTATGCTAAACTATTTCTAAGTGAGTTTGCACTTTGTAGTAAAGAAAGGCACTGAAAATTGCGTGAAATTAAATTAATGCAATAAAAACGATGAAAGCACAAAAGGAAAACGACTACCATACCTCTGTCAGCTAACCGTTCTTTATGCCAACAGTATCGATTGGCTGGTGCAATTATAAAGATTGTACTAACTATTTTGATGAGTAAAATTATCTATATGAATTGTTTTTTCTTGAGTATGTTTGGATACATAATTTTAATTCAAAATTTATTAGAGAATTTAAATTTCTGTAATTTAGAATTCATTTGGATGATTTTTTTTTATGAAGAATTTAAATTTTTAGAATTTTAAATAACAAAAAATATGAAATTTTAATTTTTTTCTAAAATGTGAAATATTAAAATTCTTTTTTTAAAAGAATCTTTTAAAATGTTCCCGTGTTTCCTTAATATCCTCTCTCCTGCCCGAAAGTTTTTGAAATCTCTTGAGCGAGATTAGTCTCTCGCGCCTATCATCATTTTCTTCAAGAAATACAGTAACTCATGAAACATCAGGTGGACGTAACATATCATTAGCAAACCAATTATATTTTTTCTTCTCTTTGTATTCATTTTTTCACCTTCACAATTTTAATTTTATTTATCTAAAAAAAATTCAATTATTTAAAATTTTTAAATTTTAAAATTACTCATAATTTTAAATTTTTTCATCCAAACACACTATTAATCTATTTTAATTTCGGATAAAGTCACAAAATTCCTTGTTAAAGACGGTCTGTATTCAGTCTAGCATGCCTTATACACTTGTCAATTTTAGCAGTACAATATGGAATTGAGAAACAAAATATAGCGTATTAGACGTGATCGACCTTCTTTCTTAAAAATTATGGAGCCTCGCATCATATTAGACTTGAATGAGCATTAAACCGTGATCATGATCAGACTTGAATGAGCATTAAACCGTGATCTGCCTATATGCAGAGAAAATCAATATTTTAAAAAATATCTAAAAGTTTTGGAAAGTATTCTGATAATTGAGATGAATTTGACTTTGGTTTCTCCGTCCTTTATTATTATTCTTTCAAATTGTTACTATTTTTTTAGCAAACTTCAATAAATTTATTCTTTCAGTAAATCTATAACAATAGATAAAGTAAATATTACTTTTATTACTTGGTTTTGGTTTCCACTTTTATTAGACCATTATGTCCTTAATCAATCAAATATTAATAAATATGGATATAATCACACACACAAAGAAGAGGGTACATTCATCTTTTTCTCTTCATTTTTTTTAATTCCTTTTACTCTAAGCAACTCATTTACATTTTTTTTTCTTCAATTTTTCTTCTTATTTGACCCATTTTTGTGCTTGAAAGTGGTTTATATTTCTCAATCAAACTACTATTTCAAATACTAATATCACCTTCCATTGCGATTATCCTTAATTTTGATATGCACTTTGCTGCTTTGTCTTCTTCAATTTGTTTTCAATTTGTTCTCAGTAAGGTCTGCATTGTGTTTTTTTTTTTTGGCATTTTCATTGTAATTTTATCTTTTTTAATTCTGGTGATCAGGACAATTTTCTCTTTCTCTCCCTTTTCCGATAGTGATAGGAGTCTCTTCAATTAATTCACATATTTTTGTTTTATATGATTGATTGATAACTGCTAAATAATTGTACTTTGATAGTAGAAAATCAAGCAAACTTGTCTTTGAAAATAATTATTTAGCAGTTATTTACGCTTAAATATTAAAGAATTGATGTTTTGTTTAATTTTGGCTGCATATACAAAAAAGGGAGGTGTTAAAAGCAAAAAGTGGGAAATAACGAAGAAAAAAAAAATAAATCAAAAAAGACCAGCCCAGAGCTCGCGCTTAGCGCGCAACACGTGCTAAGCGGGTCAGGAAGGTACAGGCGCTAAGCGAGTCGTTAAGCTCGAGAGTGAATGCATTAAGCGAGAAGAGCTCGCTAAGCTCGCGATCCAATAGAACAGAACGCGCTAAGTGAGAGAAGCCCGCTAAGCGCATGATCTACACGCGTTGAGCGAGGGGGGTTGCGCTAAGCGAGCCTACGAAGACCCAAAATCTACTTCAGTAGCTATAAATAGGAAGTCAGGCCAAGGGAGACAACACACCACCACAGAATCCCCTTTGGGGGAAATCATTTTCTCCCTTTCTTTCTTTCACCCCTCTTATTCCATTCTTTCTTCCTCCCTCTCATTGTAAAGCCCTCAAATGGCCATGAGTGGCTAAACCCTTAGTTAGGGCCTGACAGGCCTAAAAGCCAACGTGATGTATGATGTACTCTTTACTGTTTATCAATGCAATACCAGGTTTTCTCTCCTATTTTCTTTTCTGTTTTTATCTTGAATATTCATCTTTATATTTTGTTAGGGATTAGATGCTCGGGAGAGGGTAACTTCTAAATAAGAGTAAAGAAGGTATGCATGCATTAGTTTTAGGGGTTAGATGCTCGGGAGAGGATAACTTCTAATAGAAAAAGAAGAAAATATATCATAATAAAATCATTGCTAGGCATAGAGTGATTGCATTATGCCCATGTGTCAAAGCAAACATCTAGAATTAGAACTTCATGCATTTTATCTATTGAGTCTTTGCAAAGGCATTTGGGAGATAGATAGGTAAAATAAGCTTGTCATCGTGAGGCATCAGGGGCAAGTAAATGAACAGATGTGGGTGAGATAGAATCACTTGAATTGGTAAATAAAAAATTATAAAATCATACATCCTAGGCAAATAGGACATGCCGGGTCCCAACATTATCATATCTTATCTTTTTTTATATCTCTTATTTATGTTATCTTTTACTTTTCTTATCTTATCTTTTTTTAGCTTTATCATCTTTTAATTTCTATCTTCTATTTTTCTCTTTAAATATTTATCTTATCTATTATCTTTCTTTATCTTTTATTTTAAATTTCTTATCTCTTTCTTGAAAAATTGGATTTGCATTAATCTAAGTACAAACAAAGTCCCTGTGGATTCGACACTCGGACTTCCAAGTACTTTACTACTTTTGACAATTTGGTGCACTTGCCAACAAGTCAACATTGATCAGTTGATGGGTATGGAATTGACAATGTAAAACTCATGTTGCCATCAAAAGCATGGAATAACATATATCTCCTAATCATTATGCAACATAATGTAGCTCAATGTAGAACTTATGGGCCGTGAATCTTCTTTATCATTGTCTTGAAAATCAATGGTAGCGGAATGGAGAAGGAGAAAAGGTAATTGAAGATGACACTTCAAGGAGAAGATGAGCCAAGAACAAACTCACCACTATAGGAAACCATGAATAAGATCTTAAAGGTATGAGAAGAGGAGTGGAGGGAGAGGGAGAGAAGGGAATGAAATTTATGCCTCAAATGAGTTCTGAACTTTGAAGTCTAATTTTTCAAATGATCAAAGTTGCAAAATACACACACAAGACCACTATTTATAGACTAAGTGTTATACAAAATTGGAGAGAAAGTTGAATTTCTATTTAAATTTCACTTGAATTTGAATTTGTAGAGCCAAAATTTTACTAATTATGATTAGTGTTTTTCATCTATGGTTCAACACACTAATCTAAGATCAAATCCAAGATTCTCGACTAAGTTTACTCAGGTGTCGTGAGGAATGTAGCATGAAGGACATGCACAAATGCGATTATATGATGTGGCAATGGGGTGTAGCAAACAAATTCTCACCTCCTCCTTAAGCTGGTCTGAAATTTAATTGGATTAGGCTTCTCCCAATTCAAATAAATTTCTCTCCCAACACACATCAAATAGAACACTTAATGCATGTAAAATTACAAAACTACCCCTAATACAAAAAATTAGTCTAGGTGCCCTAACATATAGGAGCTGAAAAATTCTACATTATTAGGGTATCCTCCCTACACTACGGAGCCCTAAATATAAGACCCAAAAATAATGAAACCCTAATATAATATGTACAAAGATACATAAGTAAGTTTGTACTTAGCCCATGGGCCAAAAATCTACCTTAGGACTCATCAGAACCCTAGGACCTCCTTTATCTCTGGCTCAATATTCTTGGAGTCAGTCTTCTATCCAAGAAGACTAAGTCACAATTTGAAATGTATCACCAAATGATAAAAAATGGCCATAATTGAGTCATCTTTCTCACCCTAACCCTAACCCTCCACTACACAACACTCATGGAGAACAAACTTCAAAGGCTTGGAGGTCAACAACCATGGCCTTGACGACTTTGGCTTGGGCGTTTAATTTGGGCAAGAGTAGGGTTTTCTCTCTTTCTCTTTGACACACGTGTTGGCCGAGCGAGTCAACGACGTTGAATGGACCGAAAATGGTGTTGTCGCTGCTAACAAAAATGGTGCCACCGTTGATGGATGCGGTAATGGCGCCACTAACTTTCAAAATCATCTTTCGACTTGTTCGATTTCTCCAAACCTAATTTCTTGTGACAATCATTGGATGATAGGCAGGGTTTGAATGTGTGGCGGTTCCTTAAAGCCATCAATGGGTAAGATACTTCTGAAGGATTGAGAAAATTACAGTGCTCAATAATTTTTGTTGGGGATATGTCTCCTTTTCATGTCGAGGCTCTTCATTTGTTGCATTCTCCTGTAGGACTCTAGCCTTGTCTACAAGTACTTTGCAAATTTATATTTTGTGTTCATGTTAATTTGATACTTCTGAAAACAATCTTAATATGCTTGACTTGATACTTGGTAGATTCCTTAACTAGTGTTTTGTTTTAGTTAATCATGAGAACAAGCTTGCTATACTTCTGAAATTCAAGGTACTATTTCAAATTTCAATTATGGTTTTTTCTCGATAACCTTGTTTTTACTTGATGAATTTTGGTTCCTCATCTCTAATTAATGCTTGCAGGCTCACTTAGATACTGCTCATATATAAATGTTAAAAACAAAGTGTGAAGGTTATTTTTTTATAAAAAAAAATCTATACTCCTTGTGAGTTAGATATTATATTGCTTGATAATCTTATTGCTAAATGATTTTTCTTTGGTTTAGGGTGATGAATACATCAATGGGGAGATCATTCCTTGTAGGTACCCTACCTATCAACCAAAACATAGCCAGCCAAAGAAGAGTAAAAGTTATGAGAGGCAGAGAGATTCCTTTGGTCTTCCCTTATAGAATGCGTCTAAAAATTGATACCTTAATCAAGTATCCCTGAACTATGGCTTCATTTTTAATATATTGAATGTCACAAAGTTTCATTAGTTATTTTCCTTGTGCGTGCTGTTCATGAAATCTTATTAAGCTCTTCAAATACTTTATTTTAGGTGATTTTCATGTTTGCTAATGGTAACTAATTCCAAAATAAAGATACTCCTTATCACAACTCTATTATTTTCATGCTCTATTATATGCAGTTTTGTTGGTGACAACATGCACAATGATGGTTGCTTAGTCTTTGCCTACTACAGGACAGTGTTGTTGATTCAACATCCAATATTTTGCCTGTGACTTAAAGGAGTTGGAGTATTAAATGGCGTGTTATACCAATTCATCTACCATCATTTTATCTAGCTTTTCTTTTATATTTTATGCTAAGTTAATTTAAACTTTGACTTGGTATGGCAAGACAAAAGGTTAATACAGAAGGTGCAACACTATAGGGTCTGGATGGTGTCTTGATCATTAATTGAAATGCCCTATTTTCATTTATTCAATTTGTACTGCTTTGTCAATGGCTTGTTCTTTATTAGCAACACTGAAGCTGAACTTCGAGGGTCCAGAACCTCCTATAGAAAATTAGAGAAGGAAAGTGAAGTATTTCTCATTCATTTCATTGTTGGTTATTACATGATTATTTATATTGCAAATCCTTACTAATAGAATTGCAATTGTGTTAGGGAATATTACAAATAACAAATTCGGTTATGCTTGTCCTCTAGCAGTAGACCAAGGCTACCCAGCAACATTCCTTCCGCTAGCTTAGTATATCCTAAGCTTCACACATAATCCCATAGGTAAGCAAGTTTTGTAATTTTCCTTTTCCCTTCTCTTTCTATTTGCACCCCTGCATCCTTTCTTGTAATTGCCCTTGTGTTTGCCCCTGTGTTTGGTGTTCTGCTATCACTCTATGGCCCTTGCAGAAGCACCTTGTCCTCAAGTTGATAATCTTGACATAGGTGGGACCAATCTTCCTACGAAGTTTCATCAGGAGAAAGTCCTTGCCACTACCCCAACACTTCCCAGCGTGGTTGTCCGGTGGATGTAGAAGTCTGTCTGTGATCCAAAATTGCGAGAAGGGTGATAACGGGTTGCACCTTGACAAACTTCTCTGGGAATTGCACAGTGTCTGCTGACGGTGGAGGGCCTTTAAATGGTTTCAACAAGGAACAGTGGAAGAATGGGTGCACACACCCCTGCTGGAAGTTGTAGTCAGTATGCAACTTGACCAATGCATTTTGTAACTTGGAAGGGTCCATAAAAGCATTTTGCAAGCTTGTCGGATTTATCGTGAGGCTCTTTGATAGAAGTCTGTCAGTGGGGTCGAAGTTTGAGCATAACCCAATCCCCTATTTGGTAATTAACGTCACAGTGTCGAGTATCTGCGTGTTGTTTCATTAAAGCCTGGGCCTTGATCAGCTTCTTTTAGATGTAGTTGAAGTTGTCTTCCCTATGGGCCAATATTGCATCGACGACAGCAACGTTTGAAGTTCCTATTCCGGGAAATTAAAAGGCTTATGGACAAACATTATTTCATATGGTGTAGTGTCGGTGCCGACATTCCACGAGGTATTATACGAACACTCGACCCAAGGGAGTAATTTGTGTTATGTCCCCGGTCATCGGTGAACAAAAGTGCACAGATACTGTTCAACGACGCGATTCAGAACTTTGGTTTGGCTGTCACTTTGCAGTTGATAAGCTGAGCTCATCCGCAATTTTGTACCACTCAATCAAAAAAGTTCTTGCCAAAAGTGACTGACAAAGAGTAGGTCACAATCGGAGACAAGACTTCGAGGAAGGCCATGTAGTTTTGCCACGCTATCAATGAATAAACATGCAACAGTATGGGCCGTATGCGAAGAAGGAAGCATACCAAGATGAATCCCTTTAGAAAAATGGTCCACAACTACCAAGATCGTTGTGTGGACGTGATACGGTAGGAGGCCAGTAATGAAGTCCAACGACAAGTCTTCCCAAGGACGGTGGGGTACCAATAGTGGACATAACAGGTCAGCAATTCGCTTAGTCTCATACTTTGTATGTTGACAATCAAGGCAATTGGGTAACATCTGTGCGCATTCCAAACCAATAGATGTTCTTTGAAAGTCAAGCTAGTGTTTTCGCGATTCCGGTATGACCCCCTGTTGTTGTTGAGTGGTATTCCATAAGCAAGGTAGGGATGATGGGTTATCCTCGAGGGAGCCAAATTTGCCCTTTGTGCAGAATCAAGTTATGAATGAGCTTGAGGTCAGGGTACTTGTCAAGGAAATTCACATCTCCTGGCGCAGTCATAGGTACTCTGGATGAACCGCCAATTGTTGGTGTAGTTCTGCGAGGAAGGTCAGACAAAGTACTGAAAGAATCATGCACATGGGGGTATTTTGCTCAAGAAGTCTGGAGAGAGCATCAACTGCTTGATTGGTGGCACCAGAGCAATATTGGATTTGATAATCAAATCCCATTAGGCATGCAAGGTACATATGCTGCTTTGGAGTTTGAATAACCTGTGTGAGTAGCTCCTTTAGACTCCGATCATAAGTAAGAATAGTAAAGTGATGGTCGAGTAAATACAATCTCCACTTTTGACAGTTGTCGTAATCGCAAAGAGTTCCTGGATGTATGTTGACACCTGTAGGAGCTTCGAACTGAAGGATTTACTGAAGAAGGCAATGGGGTGGCCTTGTTGAGACAGGATGATGTGCCATCATTTTCTTCTATTTTCTAAACCCTTTTTGCACCATTCTAATTACTGATTGGTCTTAATTGTCAATTAATCAGGCAGTTTTATTATTTGGGCTCATTTAGCTAATTTGATGTTTTTAATCTAATTTCAAGAATTAATGAAACATTGGGCTTAATCCGGATTTTGGTTATGGACTTGAAGAGGGCAAATAAAGCAGCGCTTACCTTAGTTAATTTCTAATTAGGAAATTTTGCAATTTTATTTTATGTTGTTCAGTGTTTATTTCGTTTTGGGCCAGAGTATTGTAATAGGGCCCAGTGACTTTGAGTGACTCTTTTTAAATAGCTGCCTTGGGATTCGTGCAGGGCATTCTGTTATGCTATTTTCATTATTCAGAGCTTTGGTTTTAGGTTTTCACATTTTTCTGTTCCCTTGTTACAATTTTCGTTCTTAATGCAAATTTCCGTTTTCTGCTTCTAATTACGAGTTCATTCGTGCTTCTTCTTCTACTTTCATTTACGTTCCTGTTTCATGTTTCATGTTTCATTTGGGTTTTCTGTTTGAATCCATGGAAGGCTAGATTCTCTGGTGTTGTTTCCTTTTGAGGACGAAGCCCAACTCTCTTTGAGGTTTCGCTTGTAATGTGGTTTCCTGGCAGTTTCCCTTCACCAGTTATCCCAATTTCGTGAATATTAATCAGTGCACGCTTCGTGTTCGATTAATTGCCTCTGAGCCTAACTTGCGTTCATGCTTAATGGACGAAGGGCTAACTGGTGTACGTGGTGCCTAATCACGTATTGAAAATCCTAAGTTGATTTTCGCTTAGTAAATTGAAATAGGGTTGGATTAAGTGGTTGACTGTTAGGGACGAATTCTCCATAACCCAGGATAAGAGAATGGCTTCTGAATCAGAGGAAACAACCCGTTTTTAGTATTAGTAGTTTTGTATTCCAGTTTACTTGTTCTGCTTTTTAATAACCAAACAACCAAACCCCCCCCCCCCCAATCATTACTGTTACTGCAAGTATATTATGAACATTTGGTTTGTCACTGCTCGTTGGGAAACGACCTAGGATCACTTCCTAGTTACTGCATTTTTATGTTTATTTGATTCGGGTACGGCCTCGATCAAATTTGGCGCCGTTGCCGGGGAGCAGTGTCCAAAGGTTCATAATAGCTAGCTAGTGTTGTGTGTTTAATCCTTTCGTGTTTTATGTTTAAATTGTTAGTATTGTGTTAGTACGTGTGTTAGTGTTGTTTAGTGTCCTGGTATTTTGTTTAATGTGTGTTCTGTTTCAATTTTCCCATTAAGCGTTTCCCCTGTTTCAGTCTTGGGTGTTTCGCTGTGAAGATTGTGCTTGCGGCAAAAACAGAGTAGTAGTAGAAATCAATTAGAGACGGATTTTAGCGACCACCCATGCTGAATTATTTGAGATTTTTTGTTTTAGTAGCTAGGGTTGTTATTTTTGGCTGAATTTTTTTGTGTTAACTTCTTTTAATCCATATTTTGTGAGAAAAATAGCTAGAGCCTTTAGTTTGGTCAGATTTGAAAGTTCCAAAAAACTAGCAAATTTTGTGTTTGTCAAAACTTCAAACGGCCATAACTTTTGCTCCGGTTATCAGAATCGCAATTATTATATATGCATTTGGGGTAGAAAAAAATTTCCTATGCCATGACAGCCTGCCATAGGCCGGTTGAGGTCTCCATCGTCCAAAAAAAGCGATTCTGTCAAAAGTTTTTTATTTTTCAAGTTTTATTCACTTATTTTTCTTAACCTACCAATTTTAGCTTTCATAGTTAGACTTTGAATTTTTGTCTAAAATGTTTTGTGCTATCTTCTCATCATTTTATAAGGTTGCTCACAAAATTTCAAGTCATTTGGATATCATTTGAGGGTAGCTGTAGTTCAAACCTACACCTTTATTTACATGACAAGGCAACTAGTTGTGTGCATGCTGAATGTAGTGTATGACTAGAGGCAATCCATCTGACTTACAACCCTTTGATCCTGAGATAGATAGGACATTTCATAGATTAGTTAGGCATCATTTTATACCTTTTGATCATTCTGAGCATTCCATAACTGGTGAATCTGTACATTCTGTTATTGGTGATTTTGAACATCCTGATCTTGAGCATTATAATTTTGAGCATTCTGATTCTGAGCATTCTGATTTTGCACATTCTGAGAACATGGCACAACCTCCACCTCGTGAGAGGACTCTAAGGAAAATGGCTGCACCTGATTTCACCTATGAAAGCTTGTGCATCCAATACCCTGATGAGGATGTCCCATATGTTCTTAAAACTGGACTGATTCATTTGCTTCCAAAGTTTCATGGCCTTGCAGGTGAAGACCCGCACAAACATTTGAAAGAATTTCACATTGTCTGCTCCACCATGAAACCCCCAGATGTCCAAGAGGATCACATATTTCTGAAGGCTTTTCCTCATTCATTAGAGGGAGTGGCAAAGGACTGGCTGTATTACCTTGCTCCAAGGTCCATCACGAGCTGGGATGACCTTAAGAGAGTATTCTTAGAAAAATTTTTCCCTGCTTCCAGGACCACAGCCATTAGGAAGGATATCTCAGGTATTACACAACTCAGTGGAGAGAGCCTGTATGAGTACTGGGAGAGATTTAAGAAACTATGTGCCAGTTGTCCCCACCATCAGATTTTAGAACAGCTTCTTCTCCAATATTTTTATGAAGGACTCAGTAATATGGAGAGAAGTATGATAGATGATTCCAGTGGTGGAGCCCTTGGAGACATGACTCCTGCTGAAGCCAGAAATTTAATTGAGAAGATGGCCTCCAACTCCCAGCAGTTTAGCGCCAGAAATGATGCAATAGTCATTAGAGGAGTGCATGAGGTAGCTACAAACCCATCTGCATCATCTGAAACTAAGAAGCTTGAAGGCAAACTGGATGCATTGGTCAACTTGGTAACCCAGCTGGCCTTGAATCAGAAATCTGTACCTGTCGCAAGGGTTTGTGGTTTGTGCTCCTCTGCTGACCACCATACAGACCTTTGCCCTTCCATGCAGCAACCTGGAGCAATTGAGCAGCCTGAAGCTTATGCTGCAAATATTTACAATAGACCTCCTCAACCTCAGCAGCAAAATCAACCACAGCAAAGCAATTATGACCTCTCCAGCAACAGATACAACCCTAGATGGAGGAATCACCCTAACCTCAGATGGTCCAGCCCTCAGCAACAACAACAGCAGCCTGCTCCTTCCTTCCAAAATGCTGCTGGCCCAAGCAGACCATACATTCCTCCACCAATCCAACAACAGCAACAACCCCAGAAACAGCCAACAGTTGAGGCCCCTCCACAACCTTCCCTCGAAGAACTTGTGAGGCAAATGACTATGCAGAACATGCAGTTTCAACAAGAGACCAGAGCCTCCATTCAGAGCTTAACCAATCAGATAGGACAATTGGCTACCCAATTGAATCAACAACAGTCCCAGAATTCTGACAAGCTGCCTTCTCAAGCTGTCCAAAATCCCAAAAATGTCAGTGCCATTTCATTGAGGTCGGGAAAGCAGTGTCAAGGACCTCAACCCGTAGCACCTTCCTCATCTGCAAATGAACCTGCCAAAGTTCACTCTACTCCAGAAAAAGGTGATGACAAAAATTTACCTAACAATTTCTGTGCAGGTGAATCTTCTTCCACAGGTAATTCTGATTTGCAGAAGCAGCACATTCCCCCTCTTCCATTCCCTCCAAGAGCAATTTCCAACAAAAAAATGGAAGAGGCAGAGAAAGAGATCTTGGAAACGTTTAGAAAAGTAGAGGTAAACATACCTCTGTTGGATGCAATAAAGAAAATTCCAAGATATGCCAAATTCTTGAAGGAGCTGTGCACTAATAAGCGGAAGCTTAAAGGAAGTGAACGAATTAGCATGGGCAGAAATGTCTCCGCATTGATTGGTAAATCTGTTCCTCAAATTCTTGAAAAATGCAAAGATCCAGGTACATTCAGCATACCTTGTATTATAGGGAATAGTAAGTTTGACAATGCCATGCTAGATTTAGGAGCCTCTGTTAGTGTTATGCCTTTGTCGATTTTTAATTCCCTATCTCTAGGTCCCTTGCAGTCAACTGATGTGGTAATTCATTTAGCTAATAGAAGTGTTGCCTATCCTGTTGGTTTCATAGAAGATGTCTTAGTTAGAGTTGGTGAACTGATTTTCCCTGTTGATTTTTATATCTTGAATATGGAAGATGAATTTTCTCAAGGATCAGTTCCCATCATTCTAGGCAGACCGTTTATGAAAACTGCTAGAACTAAGATAGATGTATATCCAGGCACACTATCCATGGAATTTGGTGATATAACTGTTCATTTTAATATTCTGGATGCTATGAAATACCCATCTGAAGATCTTTCTGTATTTCGTGCTGAAATAATTGACCATGTTGTTGATGAATACATGACTGATCTTTATTCTAATCTGCATGCTTCTCACTCTTCATGCATTGAGTCTGAAATTGTACTTGATCATATGTCTGAATTTGATGCTGAGAGTGAATCTGAGAGTGATATTGATTGCATGTCTGGTGGTGGTGTTTTACCTCTCGAGATTGATTTTATAGAGTCAGATAGGACTAACCATGTTTCAGGAAGTACACATACCTCTGACTTTCTTTATGAGGTAAAGGCTGAGAAACCATCTCCTTCTACCACTGTCCAGCCGACCACACCAGAATTGAAGCCTCTGCCATCAAATTTAAAATACGCTTACTTGGATGATAGCAAGAGTTTTCCAGTGATTATATCTGCCTCCCTTGCTGATGAGCAAGAGGAGAAGTTGTTGTCAGTTCTCAAGAAGCATAAGAAGGCTATAGGCTGGACCCTGGCGGACATTCCTGGTATTAGCCCATCCACATGTATGCATCGAATAAATTTAGAGGATGGAGCTAAACCAGTAAGACAGCCACAGAGAAGACTCAACCCGGTGATTCTTGATGTAGTGAAGAAGGAGATAACCAAGCTTTTGCAAGCTGGAATCATTTATCCTATCTCCGACAGCCAATGGGTGAGTCCCGTCCAGGTAGTCCCGAAAAAGACTGGCCTCACAGTGATCAGAAATGAGAAGGATGAGCTAATTCCTACTCGGGTGCAGAACAGTTGGAGAGTCTGCATTGACTATAGGAGGCTGAACCAGGTTACCAAAAAGGACCATTTTCCCCTGCCATTCATTGACCAGATGCTTGAATGCCTGGCAGGTAAATCCCACTACTGTTTCCTTGATGGTTTTTCTGGTTATATGCAAATTACTATTGCTCCTGAAGATCAGGAAAATACCACATTCACCTGCCCTTTTGGCACTTTTGCCTACAGGAGGATGCCTTTCGGCCTGTGCAATGCCCCTGGTACCTTCCAGCGGTGCATGATTAGTATTTTCAGTGATTTTTTAGAAAACTGCATAGAGGTGTTTATGGATGATTTCACTGTATATGGATCCTCTTTTGATGGTTGTTTGAATAGTTTGGAAAAAGTTTTGAATAGATGCATTGAAACTAACCTTGTTCTAAATTTTGAAAAATGTCATTTTATAGTTGAGCAAGGTATAGTTTTAGGCCACATTATTTCCAATAAGGGTATTGAAGTAGATCCTGCAAAAATTTCTGTTATTTCACAATTGCCTTACCCCTCTTGTGTGCGAGAGGTGCGATCTTTTCTTGGTCATGCAGGATTCTACAGGCGCTTTATAAGGGATTTTAGCAAAGTAGCCCTTCCACTGTCCAACTTGTTGCAAAAGGAGGTGGAGTTTGACTTTAATGACAGATGCAAAGAGGCTTTTGATTGCCCCAAAAGAGCGTTGACTACCACCCCCATCATCCAGGCACCCGATTGGACAGCCCCTTTTGAGCTTATGTGTGATGCATCAAATTATGCATTGGGGGCTGTCCTTGCTCAGAAAATTGATAAATTGCCCAGGGTGATATATTATGCTTCTAGGACTTTAGATGCTGCCCAAGCAAATTATACTACTACTGAGAAAGAGCTTTTAGCCATAGTTTTTGCTCTTGAAAAATTTCGATCTTATTTGCTTGGTACTCGCATTATTGTTTATACTGACCATGCAGCTCTAAAGTACTTGTTGAAGAAGGCTGATTCTAAGCCTAGGTTGATCCGATGGATGCTCTGGCTCCAAGAGTTTGACTTGGAGATCCGTGATAGGAGCGGAGCACAAAATCTAGTAGCTGATCATTTGAGTCGGATCGAACGTGTCTCTGATGCAGATTCACCTATTCGGGATGATTTCCCGGATGATCATTTGTATATATTGTATAGTATTTCTGACTCTCTTTCTACTCCCTGGTTTGCTAACATTGTCAATTATTTAGTTGCCTCTGTTTTTCCTCCCTTAGCATATAAGGCCCAAAAAGATAAAATTAAAAGTGATGCTAAGCATTTTATTTGGGATGACCCCTACTTGTGGAAATTGTGCAGTGATCAGGTCATTAGACGGTGCATTCCAGATCTTGAGACTGACTCAGTCCTGCAGTTCTGTCATTCTTCCGCACCGGGAGGTCATCTGGGTGTTCAAAGGATAGCTCGCAAAGTGCTTGATTGTGGTTTTTATTGGCCCACCATCTTTATAGATGCGTGGAAGATCTGCAGCACTTGTGAGCATTGTCAGAGAGCAGGAAATACACTTACATGGCGACAACAAATGCCTCAGCAACCTATGCTATTTTGTGAGGTGTTTGATGTTTGGGGTATAGATTTCATGGGTCATTTTCCTGTCTCTTTTGGTTATGTTTACATTCTCCTTGCAGTTGACTATGTTTCAAAATGGGTGGAAGCCAAGCCAACTAGAACTAATGATGCTAAAGTTGTCGCAGACTTTGTCAGGTCTAATCTGTTTTGCAGGTTTGGAGTACCTAAAGCAATTGTTAGTGATCAAGGAACCCATTTTTGCAACAAGACAATGCATGCCCTGCTTAAAAAGTACGGGGTGGTACACAGGGTATCCACACCATACCACCCCTAGACCAATGGACAGGCAGAAATTTCTAACCGAGAAATCAAGCGAATTTTAGAGAAGATTGTGCAGCCAAGCAGGAAAGATTGGAGTACCAGGCTTGATGATGCTCTCTGGGCACATTGGACTGCCTACAAAGCACCCATAGGAATGTCTCCTTATCGGGTTGTCTTTGGAAAGGCATGTCATCTTCCAGTGGAAATTGAGCACAAAGCTTACTGGGCAGTGAAGACTTGCAACTTCTCTATGGATCAAGCTGGTGAGGAAAGAAAGTTGCAACTGAGTGAGTTAGATGAAATCCGCCTAGAAGCCTACGAGAACGCCAAGTTCTACAAAGAAAAGACCAAGAAGTTCCATGATAGCATGATAGTTAAAAAAGACTTCGTGGTTGGGCAAAAAGTGTTATTGTATAATTCTAGGCTTGGACTCATGAGTGGTAAGTTGAGGTCTAAGTGGATTGGTCCTTTTGTTGTTACTAATGTTTTTCCTTATGGTACAGTTGAGATCAAAAGCGACTCCACAAACAAGAGCTTCAAGGTCAACGGACATCGACTTAAGCCATTCCTCACGAACCCTTCTTTAGTGGACGTAGTGGTGGAAGAGACTTCCTTACTCCACCCTACTCTTCCTCCACCATGACTTAGGGAGTTTTTCTTTTCCTATCTCCTTCTTTGCTTTTATTACACTTGTCTGATTCTCTTTGATGATTTAATTGTTTTTAATCTTTTAATTGTGCTACATTGAGGACAATGTGTTGTTTAAGTATGGGGGGGGGGAGTGTTCTTTGGTTTTTCTAGTTTTGTTGGTTTTGTTAATTTGTTAGTTGTGTTAATTTGTTAATGTTGTTAGTTTCGTCGGATTTTTAGTTTAATATTTTGGGTCAATTTTGTGTACACGTACGACTTTGCATGTTTTTCTTTGAATTATAGGATATGTTCAAGAAATGGGTAATTGTTTTGAAAATAAAAGTTCTTGACATTTTGTGACTTGAAATCCTTGATTCTTCTCTACATGTCATGATAGTTTTGAAAGCTCAATTTGAAAGTGATGATTTTACCTTTGTGAAAATTTGAGCCATCCATCATCATAATCATTTGGTGTGTTTTGCCCCATTGATTGCTTGCACAATAGCCTTGGCTTGATTCTTGTTGATGCGTCCTAATTCACATGCATATTTGGAAATGATTGAGGCAATTTTGTTCTTATAAGCTTCTAGCCAAATGGACTTACCTTGAATTAATTCCTTTGATAGCCCTTTTGAGCCTTGTTTCCCTTTCCTTGTTTTGAAGCTCACTACAAGCCTTAAGTGAAAAACCATGATATCACCATATCCTTAAGGAATTTTGGAGCTTTGGAATTGTTTTGGGAATAAGTGTGGGGGGTTTTTGTTTCATTGGACAATTTGTTTTGTTGGCTATGCTTCATGATGTATTTTGGGCCATACTTGATGTACATTGTATATTGGTTAAATGTTGGACATGCTGAATGAAATGTTGTTTCTCAAAGGCTATAGAGTAAAAAAAAAAAATCGAAAAAAAAAAAAGAAAAGCAATAAAGTTGAGTGAATAAGATCTTAAATGGCACAAGAATGATGAAACTCTTGGTTCTACTCTTCATGTTTAAATTTTATCTTTACTTCTTTTTATTTTCTTATTTTTTCTTAATATGCACTTATTCCCCATTGCTCCTCTATCCCTTTGGGATTTAGCCACTTATTCCATATTTTTCCATACCTTGTCCTTGGCCCCATTACAACCTTAAAAGACCTTTTGATCCTCATGTGCTTGTGTTTATGGGTTGATTGTCAATTTTAGAATCTTGCCAAGTTTATGTGGTGTTTGCTTTCATGGGTGCTTTGAGGGTAAATAGTAGCCTAGACACTTGAGAGATAGAGTGTATATCTTGTGAGGCTTTATCACTTTTCATTCTTGAGCTGATTAACTATTTTGCCATGATTGGGTTGCTTGGATGATTTTCATGAATGTCTTGACTTTTTGGATCTCCTTATGTTAGATGTTACCCATTCCTTTCATTCCTTGATGTTCATTGAGAAATATGTGAATGTTTTTGTTTGTCTCCCTTTGATATCCTTGGATTTTGTTCTTTGTTTCATTTTGCCCAGGAGTGCAAAAGGCTAAGTATGGGGGGTTTTGATGTGCCATCATTTTCTTCTATTTTCTAAACCCTTTTTGCACCATTTTAATTACTGATTGGTCTTAATTGTCAATTAATCAGGCAGTTTTATTATTTGGGCTCATTTAGCTTATTTGATGTTTTTAATCTAATTTCAGGAATTAATGAAACATTGGGCTTAATCCGGATTTTGGTTATGGACTTGAAGAGGGCAAATAAAGCAGCGCTTACCTTAGTTAATTTCTAATTAGGAAATTTCGCAATTTTATTTTATGTTGTTCAGTGTTTATTTCGTTTTGGGCCAGAGTATTGTAATAGGGCCCAGTGACTTTGAGTGACTCTTTTTAAATAGCTGCCTTGGGATTCGTGCAGGGCATTCTGTTATGCTATTTTCATTATTCAGAGCTTTGGTTTTAGGTTTTCACATTTTTCTGTTCCCTTGTTACAATTTTCGTTCTTAATGCAAATTTCCGTTTTCTGCTTCTAATTACGAGTTCATTCGTGCTTCTTCTTCTACTTTCATTTACGTTCCTGTTTCATGTTTCATGTTTCATTTGCGTTTTCTGTTTGAATCCATGGAAGGCTAGATTCTCTGGTGTTGTTTCCTTTTGAGGACGAAGCCCAACTCTCTTTGAGGTTTCGCTTGTAATGTGGTTTCCTGGCAGTTTCCCTTCACCAGTTATCCCAATTTCGTGAATATTAATCAGTGCACGCTTCGTGTTCGATTAATTGCCTCTGAGCCTAACTTGCGTTCATGCTTAATGGATGAAGGGCTAACTGGTGTACGTGGTGCCTAATCACGTATTGAAAACCCTAATTTGATTTTCACTTAGTAAATTGAAATAGGGTTGGATTAAGTGGTTGACTGTTAGGGACGAATTCTCCATAACCCAGGATAAGAGAATGGCTTCTGAATCAGAGGAAACAACCCGTTTTTAGTATTAGTAGTTTCGTATTCTAGTTTACTTGTTCTGCTTTTTAATTACCAAACAACCAAACCCCCCCCCCCCAATGGTTACTGTTACTGCAAGTATATTATGAACATTTGGTTTGTCACTGCTCGTTGGGAAATGACCTAGGATCACTTCCTAGTTACTGCATTTTCATGTTTAATTGATTCGGGTACGGCCTCGATCACAGGACGACACCCATTCCTATGCCAAAAGCATTGGTCTCCACCGTGAAGGGAAAATAGGAGTTGGTTAAGGCCAAGATAGGGGCCTAAAAAAGGGCTTGCTTCAATTGGTCAAAAACAGACTGTGCTTCCTCCATCCACTGAAGTGGCTCTGTTGTCGTGGCTTTGACCAGAGGAGCGACGATAGTGGCATACCCTTTGATGAATCATCTATAGAACCCAATGAGGCCCAAAAAACTGCGAAGGGCTCTAGTAGACTGAAGAGGGGGCCATTGGCCAATGGTTCCTACTTTGGCCGTCACTGGCGCTACCCGCACTTGTGAAACAATGTGGCCCAAATATTTGTGACTGGGTGAAAAAACATTTAGATAACTTAAGGACTAATTGATTGTTAAGAAGTACCTAAAATGTAGTTTCCAAGTGCCGTAAATGATAATGAAAGGAGGCACTGTAAATGAGAATGTCGTTGAAGAAGATGATGTGGAATCGTCGAAGATATGACCGAAAAATCTGGTTCATCATGGCCTGGAAAGACGACAATGCATTACATAGGCCAAAGCGCATTACCTTAAATTTGTAATGCATGTGTTGTGTTTGAAAGGCGGTCTTGGGAATGTCATCAGAATGCATGCGAATTTGGTGATACCTTTGTAATAGGTCCAACTTCAAGAACCAACGAGCTTGTCCCAGTTCATCTAGGAGTTCATCTATAGTAGGAATGGGGAATCGGTCGCACATCATGATGGAATTTAAGGCGTGATAATCCACACAAAATTGCCACGATCCATCATGCTTCCTGACCAATAAAACCGGGGAGGAAAAAGGGTTGGTGCTGGGTTGAATGAGCCCTTTCTGTAACATGGCTTCAACTTGAAGTTCAATCTCGCACTTCTGGTAATGGGGGTAGCGATATGGCCACACGTCGACCGGAGTCACATGTGGAAGCAAATGAATATGATGATCAGTCTCTCGCGCCGATGGTAGACTAGACGGTGATTGGAATAGGGCTTGGAATTTGGTAAGTAAGGCCTAGATTTCTGGTGGGTGTGCTCCCCCTAAGCTCGTAAATGCATCTTCTGTGAGCACCATAATATGATAAAAGACTCCAGAACTCTGCTTCCTGTATATTTTACGAAATTGATGTGGTGAGAGCAAGTTCAAGGCAGAGTCCTGGTCACCCTTAAGTTCCACCAGATGACCATCATACAAGAATTTCATGCACAAGGTGTTGTAATCAATGAGGACCGGACCGAGAGACTTCAGCCATTGAATGACCAACACTATGTTGGCATCGGAAATGGGTAGGACGTAAGTTGACTATACATCAAGGGTGACTGCCTTACACTAGCGCATGCATTCCAAATGCTAACCATTCCTAACCATGACTCGTAATGGTCGTGTTTCTCATGAAGATAGCCCAAGGTGAGAAATGAGTGTCTCTTGGATGAAATTATAAGTGCTTCCGCCATCCACGAGGACCATGACATGGTGGCCGGAGATGGTGCCAAGCAAATGGAGTGTTTTCAGGGCTAGGTGACCTGCTAGAGAGTTGAAGCTAATTTGGGCCAGGTTACACGTATCGGGTGGGTCAGGTGGCGGGTTAGGAGTGTCTATATTAATGAGGGATGGGTCCTCTGCGTCCGCTACCAAGAGAAAAACCCTAGAGACACAACAAGGGAAGGAAATTAGAGAAGGAAAGTGAAGTATTTCTCATTAATTTTAATGCAGGTTATTACATGATTATTTATACTGCAAATCCTTACTAACAGAATTGCAATTGTGCTAGGGAATATTACAAATAACAAATTTGGTTATTCTTGTCCCCTAGCAATAGACCTAGGCTACCCAACAACATTCCTTCTGTTAGCTTAGCATATCCTCAGCTTCACACATAATCCCACAGGTAAGCAGGTTTTGTGATTTTTCTTTTCCCTTCTCTTTCTATTTGCACCCTTGCATCCTCCCTTGTAATTGCCCCTGTGTTTGGTGTTCTTCTATCACTCTTCACAAAGAGTCGAAGAGGATTGTAGTTGAAGCCACAGCTAACCTCGTAAACTAGCTTTTTCAGTTAATTCTATTGACATTTTTTAACTATTGACATTTAAAAAAAATGTTGTGCTCTAAACAATGCTTTGTTGTAATATGGCTCCATAAATTGGGTTTAAGATTCTAAATTATTATTATTATTATTATTATTATTATTATTATTATTATTATTATTATTATTATTATTATTATTATTATTATTATTATTATTATTATTATTATTATTATTATTATATATAGAGAGAGATGCTTATTAAGCTTCCACTAAAATGAGGTCTAGGACGTAGGTTTTATGGTCTTCATCTTCCCTAATTTGAAGTTGTTACTTATGTATATAATATCTTTAATTGCATCTCAAAATTCAAATCATGACATGCATGCAGGTGGCTCTGTTTCACAAGGGAACTTTGTGGATAGACCTTCCATGTTGGAAGTTGATTCTCTACTAAAGAATGAAGGTGCAACTATTGGTAGAGGATCCATGGGTCAGTACGTATTTTCATATTGTTAGATGCAAGGCTCGACATGTTGTCACAACTTTTTTTTTTATCTTTTATCCATGTTTTGTAACTTTTGGACAAAGGATATTCATTCCTAGGGTCACATTGTTTCATACCTTTTTTTTTATGTGAAGACTCCATTTATGTACACTCATTTAATATGGTTGAAAACTCAATATATATTAGAATACTTGGGAATTTGCTTGTTTTATTTAAACATTTAATTAATATAAGAGAAGTTATTTGAATGGAAAGTAATAGTGATTTATTATATGTACAAGTAAGATAGCGTAAGTTAAATTATGGATTATATTTTTTTTAAAGATTAAAATATGTTTTTTTTCTCTAAAATTATTGAAATGTTCAAAAATTGTCCTTGTCAAATTTTCAGTGTATTTTCATCCTCAAAAAATTAAAATATATCAATTTTTGGTTAGAAGTTAGGTTTGATTATATTCAAACTTAGGTAGCTGATGACTATGCAAATAAGTCAATCTATTAGCAACTGGACATCAACCGATGTCAATGCTCCAACCATCTCTCTCTCTAGACCATGGATTAGTTTGATGGCGGAGGACAATGATTCAATGGTGGATCTCGACCTCCCTGTGGAGATTCTATTGATGATACCAATAGACCCATGCCAGCAGCTTCCCAAAAGATAATCTCCATGGCCATTGCCTCCCGTGTCTCTTCTCTCACCTTTCATAAGAAGCTTCTCGAAAAGAACCATCTCTCAAGAGATCTAGATTTGAATCGATTATCTAAGCAGGAGCTTCTTTGTGGATTGGTGAATATTTAAGAGTGTTCCTCCATCTCCTTCCATGGGCATGAAGAAGACCTCAAAGATTGCCTCTTCTCCCTTGTTAGCTTTGTTTTTATGGTTCAAATTTTGTGGATTTTTTTGGTTTTTGAACCTAGTAATTGGAAGAGATTTTTTGACTTTTTGTATGTTTGGGTGTCGAATCTTACAGTTTAGCTCACAGATTTCATAGTTTTTTGTCATACTCATGTGACTCTGATTTTGATTGTTTAACCGTGCTTGTGGTAGGACGCCATCATCAGAAGGAGAAAGAACATTTGTTGTTGGCCTTAGTGAGAATTTTTACATTGCTATAAACTAGAGAGACACCCGTGCCGATGCACGGGCTCATACTAATATTAGAAATTCACTATTAGAAAATATGCTATCTACATCGGTTATTTATGACTTTCAACATCGGTTTTTGAAAGTACCGACGTTGATAGTATTATCGTTAACATCGGTTTTTTAAAAACTGATGTTAACGTAAAATTACCAACATCGGTTATATAAATAACTGATGTTGCTAATATGAATTACACCCAAAAAATATATATTAATGTTGAAAGTTAACATCGGGTTTTCAAACAACCGATGTTAATGAATGTGTTAATGTTGACAGTTAACATCGGTTTTCTGTAAAAAAAAACCGATGTTAACGAATGTGTTACTATTGACAGTTAACATCGATTTTTTACAAAAAACCGATGTTAACGAATTTGTTAATGTTGACAGTTAACATCATTTGTTTGTAAAAAACTGATGTTAACGAATGTGTTACTATTGATAGTTAACATCGGTTTTTTCAAACAATCGATGTTAACTAACGTTAATATCGGTTTTCTGTAAAAAAAAACCGATGTTAACAAATGTGCTACTATTGACAGTTAAAAAAACTGATGTTAATTGACGTTAACATCGGTTTTCTGTGAAAAATCGATATTAACGAATTTGTTAATGTTGACAGTTAACATCGGTTGTTTGTAAAAAACCGATGTTAATGAATGTGTTACTATTGACAGTTAACATCGGTTTTTTCAAACAACCGATGCTAACTAACGTTAACATCGGTTTTCTGTAAAAAACCGATGTTAACGAATGTGTTATTATTGACAGTTAACATCGGTTTTTTGAAAAAATTGATGTTAACTAACGTTAACATCAATTTTTTTATAAAAAACCGATGTTTTCAGGAATTTTTTTAAAATAATGTCTCTGTTTTTACAAAAAAACCAAAATTTAAAATCAAACCACACAACACACAACATATATCATCTGCATTCTTCTTTCAAATAGGTTTTAGCAAAAAACTAGCTATCAACAAAGGTTATTCAATGTTAAGATGAAACAACAACTGTAAAAAATGTAATGCAAAGTATGTAAACTAATTAAGTAACCTAAAGTTACATAGTTGCCTAACATCCTATGTTTGATTTCTAACTTTTAGATAATACTGTGCCCACTAGATGCAAAGTGCCTTGAATCTCTCTGCTTCAAATGGTCTAACTTCATTAAAATACTGCATGATCAAGTAAAAAAATAAATTAATAATGTAATAACAATTATAAAAACCAAATTTTTTTGAAATAAACAATTACCGTCTCCCAATTATTCCTGAAAGATCCTAAGATTATCGTGGACATCCAATGCATCACGTAGTAGCCACATTCAGTGATTCCTTTTTGTCTATTACACTAAATACATAATGAAATTTGGGTATTAATTAAACGTTAACTACAATTAGTGTACACACACATAAAATATATATAAGTAGAACTTTTATTTAAATCACGTACCTTAACAACAATCCACCTAGCAGCATCCTTGAATTTAGGTTGTGGAGTATCATCAAGTCCTTTCAAAGCACTAGTGTTGAATATGAGGAACATTAAAATATTGATGTTGTTGAGTTATGCCAATGAAAATGTATTGAAAACAATATTGACCTGTTAATTATTCCCTTAAGGTAGTTGTCTGGTCTATTATGTAAAGAACAAAACCAGACAACTAGGTTTTCCTTAGGCAGAATGACTACCATTTGCTAGTGTCCGATGTAGTAGAGACGAATATGGGTTATTGTAGTAGTATAGATTATTTAAATTCAATTGTTGTGTTTGACTTACCCATTCAAAGTTTATATTAACATCGTCCTATTAACATCGGTTATTTGAAAACCGATGTCGTTAAGCACTTACAACATCGGTTTTCAAATAACCGATGTTAATAGGGTGATGTTAAAACTCATTTTTTTTAGTAGTAATTTCATACATATAAATTATTACTACATGTATACACTTATATAATTTTGTTTATTTGAACAATAATAATGTTTAAGTATTGCAAATGAAGGCATTTGAATTAGTTTGAGTGGTCATGGAGAATCAGAAGGAGACATACTCATTTTTTGTATAAACATTAACTTTTTTATCAATAATGTTAAAATTCATAATGAAATGACGAAAAATTTAGTTTATTTGTATAATAATAATGTTTAAGTATTGACAGAAAAATACATTAAATAAAATATGAATTTGAAACATGTGTCAAAGTCTGTACCGTAGACTTGTTAATGGTATTGCAAATGAAACTTATTTTTTATAACAAAAATTAACTACACTTAAAGATTTTTTTTCTTTTTTCAAAAATTATAAATTATTTTACGCTATTAGTGTGTGAGTTATTTAGTGTTTTTTAATACTATAACTTACTTTATCATGTCTATTGTCTTTAGTATCTTTCTTTTGAAATGTCTATACTCATGCATTGAAAGAATAGTGCATGTCACGATTTTCCTAATATTGACATTAAATTAATTTATGCACATTATCATTTTTATCATGTTTTTATTATGATATACTGATTTAATTTAAAAGTAAAATTAACAAAAAATACGAAAAAATATGTTTATTAATTAAACATTAATAAATTGACTATGATTATGGAAAAAAATACAAAATTAAAACTGATTTTAATAATATATTGAAGTTAATAGTGTAATATTTAAAATTTATTGTTAAGTACAAACTAATTTGGAATAAGTCAATGTCTAACTTATGATTATTTCTATACCCTAACATAATACTAAAAAATTGAAGTAAAAGCTTAACAAACACATAATGCTTTGGACGACAGTTAAATTTGATAGTTAAGTACCTACTAATTAGGAAAAGTAATAAAAGATAAAAATAATAAATGTTGATTGACACAGTTTTCAAACCAAAGAAAAAGCAAAAGACATAAAACAATAAATGCACATTGACATTGACATTGATTGGAGCGGCACAATAAATGTTGTTGGAGAGATAAATTCATGGGTAAGCATGCATGATAAAGAAAGGACAAAGCTATAAATGCAACATGACAATAAATGCAATTATGGTTCTAGGAAACTCCCATTCATGGGAAAATGAAGCGCATTTAATGCAAAAGACAAAATATAATCAATGTTGTTTGGAAAAAGAAGTAATGAAAACTTAAAAGGCAACAAAGTTAAAAAAATGAATAAAAAAATCACAAAAGGCACAGAACATTCTAGTTGATAGTTGATTATTCCAATTGCTTCAAGGTTACTTGTTTATTTCAGTTATCTCTCGATATTGTAATATGTGTAGTTGCTTTAGAAGTTAACATTCTAGCTGCTAGGTCTCCAATTTCTTCCATCAACACCCTAAACTAACCATAACAATACACAACATCAACAATACTTCAGCATAAATGGTTGGGAAACACAAATAATCCAACAAAAATAAAGTCAATGATAGACATTTTGAAGTGAAAAAATCTTCCGCATAAACGACTTGGAAGCACAAAGATTTAAAAAAAATAAACATTTTGAAGACAAAAAATCTTGTGCATAAGAGATACGTGTACCATGAACAAATATGAAAAAAATTAATGAAAAAATATGAAAAAAATAAATTACAAAATGAAGACAAAAAATCTTGTGCATAAGAGATACGTGTACCATGAACAAATATGAAAAAAATTAATGAAAAAATATGAAAAAAATAAATTACAAAAGCTTCTTAAATTGAAGAACATGAAAATTACCATATGGTTCATCAACACCATCTCAATAGATTGTCGACCATTATGCTTGTTAAGACGCCACATATTAGTGATTCACACTCTTATCTTCCAAGTACCTTTCTTTGTATGCAGTTCGCGTATGAGGTTTTCTCATAACTATAACACTACAAGAAAAATAACCTATGCCTACGGACGCTTTTTTGCTACAGACATAAATTAGTGTAGGTAAATCTCAAAAATACTTTTACCTACAACTGACTAATGTAGGTAAAACTCAACCATTTGTACCAACCACTATTTGGTGTAGACAAATTTGTTAAAACTAAAAAAATACTTCTACCTACAATTATGTTGTGTAGGTAAAACTCCAAAAAACTTGTGCCTATAGTTGATTAGTGTAGGTAAAACTCAAAAGAATTACTACCTACAGAAGCAGAGTGTAGGCAAAATTTTAAAAAATTTATACCTACAACTACGTGATGTAGATAAAACTTCACAAATTCTATGCCTATAATTGGTTGGTTTAGGTATAACCTCAAAAGTCTTATACCTACGATTGTTGGTGTAGGTAAAACTCTTTAAGACTATTTGAATTTGAATACTAGTCTCTTGTTTTTTTAGTAAATACTCAATCTCAAAAAATAATCATTCAATTTAAATTAATTTTTAGTTAATAATTATTCAAAATTTTCATTGACATTCGTCAGGACACGTGACACGTGTGTGACCAAATTTCCCATTTGAACTTCGGACCTGAGCGTTGTTTTCTCAAATCCACTTTAATCTAACCCAACACAACTTTTTCTTTATTTTGTGATTGAAGAAGAATAACAAAAATCGTGAATTGTTCGCCAAAGAGAAAAGTGTAGAAGAAGAAGTAAAACATTAATCTTTCTCAATTTTTTAAAATTCATAAACAAATATTTGATAGGTCATGATCCTTAAACTATTCTCTGATTAAGTTTTTAGTCCCATACCATATTAAGTATCACATATACTCAAACCAAATTGGATTGTATATGACTACACAAGTCTTTTCTAAGTCACAACAAGAAATGAGAAAAAAAATCAAACATAAAAAAAGGTTAAAATATTTCTGAAGTGACGCCTACCTATAAAGCATAAAACCCAAGCGCGTTGCTTCCTCTGATCCGAAACGAACCTCAACAACGCTGAACGCAGAAAGGGGAAAAAGGGGATTAGGGTTTAGGAAGCAGCGACAACAATGGATTTCACAGCGGAGAAGAAGGAATCAGAGAGCAAAACCGAAAATGCTCATCCAACAACGTTAGATTCTTCTTCTCAATTGGCATCGGCACTTGATTCCAACAACAAAGAAATCGAAGAACGACAAGCTCGTGAACTCAAAGCCGGTCTTCACCCCCTCAAGGTTCCTCTCTCTCTCACACACACTTCTATTTTTATTTCATCACCACTCAATCGCTCAAACACTACCAACAATTATTAGTATTGCTGTTGTTGTTAGAATAAAATTTAGATACGTTTTTGGTGCTTTTCTCCTATTAGAACTAGAGTTTCAACTTGATAATCTTTAGTGGGATATGTAAACTTTTCATTACGCAGATTACTGAGATGAAACTTCAATTTTGATTAGAGAATGGGATCAAAAGTATATGAAGAACTGTATCTAAGTTTTGTCTATTATTATGTGTTTGTTCCTTACATTAGGATAATTTTGACTTTGAGCCTGGTCTATGGTTTTGTATTTGGGACCAAGTGGTTTACAATGAGAAGTTGGTGACTGATATCTAGGATTTTTATTTTTTAATTTGTTTTTTGAATTTTGGTGTTTTTATTGGAGAATGGTGATTTAAGGGCCTGACTGATGTTTGCACTAACGCATAAACATGCTGGGGGTGATTGCAGTCCCTAACTTTTGAAAACTTTAAAATATCCCCTCTTTTTTGTATGAATTTATCAATTTTTTTTTCTGTTAAACTTTTCTATTTTAGCTCTCTATTTCGTTTCAGTTTCTGCCATTGCTTTTTGTTTGTGTCATAATGACAATTTCAGAACTTCATAATTTTATCTGATTATGATAGGGGAGGAAAGGGTAAGGGCCAGGGTGGCTCTGGAGCAAATGGGACTATAACTGGGAAGGCTTGCCCCAAAGGGTTGTACGGTACCTTTTGTGAGGTATTTTTTCTTTCCACTTCCCCCAATTCTGTTATGTGCTCTAGCTAGGCCTTTTGATCTTCGATTTCCATATTTGTTGGATGTGTGACCTCATTCTTTGTCCTGGTAGTTTGTCTAAATCTGTTACTTTTAATGGTTAAATGTATGTGGAGGGATATTAGTTTTATCATAATGGTCATCATCACTATTTAGGTGATGTGGTATCATAAGATGATGGTTGAATTATGTTTTCTTTACTTTTTTAATTTTAAAAAAGAAGTAATGAAAAACGTTCATAGAATTCGCATATGTTTGGATAAGAATTTAGGGTTATATGATATGCTGCCCTTATTATCATTGTTCCATCAAAGCATCAATTTTGAGACAAAAGACACACAAGGGCACGAGGATTCCTATAATACTTACTCCTATGAGACAAAAACTTATTCTGAGCCAACTTGTACAATAATATATATGATTTTAATATGATGTGCCAACTTGTGAAAATTCAAATCAGTGACTGCAATCTGAATCTCAGTGCACGCAACATCTGCAATCACAATTTAAAATTTTGCTACTTATGATATTAATGGGTGCTTGAAGGGTGTTTCTGTTTCTGGCATGTACAAAGATTGTGCTGCTATTCTGCATTTTTTTGTTTTGTACTCTGTTCTTTTTTTTTTTTTTTGAAGGATTTATTATCCTCCTTCAATTGTAATAGAGTTCTTTTTTAAAGCCATTAATAGAGTTCTTTTTCTAAAAGATTTAGACAATTTTTTTAATTAAATTATCTAAATGAAGTCAAGGGTAGGTAGCTACAAATCTCAAATATTGGAAATTATTTCAATTTATAAAATGAATGAATTTTGAGAAAGTTGTGTTATGACCGTTGCAACAATTATATATACATTTTTTTGTTATTAATGATTGATTACTATCATAATGTGATTCCTTATAATTATTGCTATATCTGGTCGATGCAAAAAGAACAAGGTTTATGGGCAGAACCTTTGTTATTTGGCCAAGTTATTTCTTGATCACAAGGCCCTCTATTATGATGTAGACCTGTTTCTGTTCTATGTTTTGTGTGAATGTGATGAACGAGGATGTCACATGGTTGGCTATTTCTCCAAGGTAAAATATCACAGTGTTGTCATTAAACTCTTTAGAGTACTTGTTTTCCTGTTTTGGTAACCTTCAGAATAATTATCTCATCTGCACAACTCTTTATATGAAAACCCAAGCCTGGACAAAATTGTAGTGAAGATATTTTTTGGTTCTTGCATCTGAATTAGTCTTGTGTGGAGGTGGCAATTGCCGCTATCCTTTACCAGCAAGCAACTTGTTATCCTTTTTTGTTTGATTGAATATAACTTTGAAGCAAGTGTGTTTTTCGTCTTTTTCAGTAGTACACTCTGTTTTGAAGTATTAACTCCGTAAAGCTAGTGGAGCAATTAGAGACATCTAAAGAAGCAAAAGCTGGAGGAGCTAACTCAGTAAGTTTTCTCATCCTTGCAGTTGTCTTGCCTACCTAGGTTCAGAAGGTTCATGTACATGTTTTCAAAATTTGGTTGTGCTTGATGAGTTATGCTTCAACACTCATTATTTTCTCTCTCTAAAAATATTAAATAAATGATTTTTACAGACCAAGATAAGACGCAGCCTGTGATTATTTTCTCTCTCTATGAACCAAAACCTGTCAAACACATCAGGGTGGCCATAAATGCTAGTTCACGCTAACATGTCGTATATATAAGATTTGTATTACTTATATAACAAATTTTTATAAAAAATATTATAATGCAGTTAGAGGAGAGAAAGAGTGGAGTAGGAGTCAGTGATTCTAGAGGGTTGCTATCCAAATTTAATAGTTTTTTTTTTGTGTTATTCATTTTATATTTATTTGAGATTATGCAATCTATGCTTATATTTATTTATAGTTACAGGATAAAAAATAGTTATTTTTTAATGGATTTATTTGTCACTACTTATAGCTTTGCTCAGTTTTTTTAATACACAAAAATAATTAGGCTTATTGAATCAAGTAGTTATAATATTCTTAAAAAAACAAGTTTTTTACAGTAAAAAAAAGTTATAATAGCCTATTTTTTCTAATTTTTTTTCATAAGTTAGAACTAATTTATATATTTAAGTTAGAAAAATTAAATGTGAAATTTTATTAAAAAAAAATGAAAGTATATAAAACACTGTAGTTTTAACTTTTGAAAAATAATTTATTTTAGTATTTTATTTTTCTCTTAAAAAATTTGATTGAATATAAGATTAAAACCAGGTGGGTATTGCTAACCGTGTATCCTTTAGGTATGGTAGTTATCATGGGTGGTCCGCAAGTTAAAGTGAAAGAAACCATGAACCACTTAAATTTGCTGCTACTTTACAGTATCACTATTTAATCGTGAATTTTTGTGCCAAAAATTACTCAATCATGTTATGAATTATTAAAAATATAGAAAAAAACCTCATAATATTTAATCGTGAATTTTTACATTCATAATATTTTCTAAACCTGCCCGTGTGTGAGCACGCGTGTAGTGTGTAAATTAACTACGTTAATAGTTAAGTAATTTAAATTTTAATAATAATTAAATAAAATATACAAGTTAAAAATTAAAATATATTAGAATTTTCTGAGTGAGTTTCCATGAGGTTCTAATTATCATATATTAGAATTTTTAAAGAGTTACCTTTCTAAATCTAAATTTCTGTTGGTTTTCTTGATTGCCACCGCCAGTTTCACGACTCTAAGGAGGTTTTCCTCTCCTGTCACTTCAATCTTCAGAGCGCCGACACAATTGAAGCCAGATGTACGCTCCACAGCTTCAAGAGCTACACGAAGCTCGATGCTGTCGAAAATGACGATATCTCTTCCACCGGCGCCTTCAATCCTGATAGAGTTGGTGTGTGAGTCCATCACTGCTGCACTAAATTTAAAATATAAATTGTTCCTTTTTGGTAGATTCTCTTATAATCTCTGTTGCGCTAAATTCGAAATATAAATTGTTTTTGTTTTTGGTAGAATTTCGTTTTGGAATGGAATTTGTGTCTTTATTTTATTCAGTAGCCATATATGATTAGCAATTAATTTAGAGTGTGTTTTGGTTAATGGCTCAGGTTATTGTGACTGTTCTAAAATATGTAGTGCCTAATATATATGTTATTAGGATTTTTATTTGTTTGTGAAGTTGAAGATAGTGGAAAGCAGGAATCTCTGGAGGCATTGACCTCACAGGTAAATAAATTGGCTCACTTTGCAAGATTCGCCCCAAGCTCAAGATATTGATAAAAGAATTCGTGCTCTCAAAAAGAAGGTGCGCAATTTATGCTTTCATTCATACTTATTTGTATTACAAGTGATTGCCCACATTCAAATGAAATCTGGAGTACGCTATTAAATTGCTTTTAGAGCCATGCCAATGGTTACCTTATTTAGGGTTATTATTTTCAAATTTCTTGTTTACTTTGATCCTATGACATATATATTAGTATATTTTCCATCCAATTGCAGATAAGTGACATGGTTGCTATTGCAAAAATTATGAAAGCCACTTTGGTTTTGCCTACATTGGATCATGATTCCTTTTGGACAGATTCTAGGTATGGAATCTCATCTACTTGAGTTTTGTGTCAAAAATATGCATATCTCTGATTTCCTATTGTTCTAATTTTATTGTCTCAGTGATTTTAAGCAAATTTCCTATTGTTCTTATATGTTATACATGATGTAACTCCTTTTGCAGGTTGATAAAAGTCTGATCACAGCGGGATAAAAGTCATTGAAAAGCAGAAGAAGGTACGAATTATTCTCAAGTTTGAATTTTCACACTCTCCTTCTCTCTGTTTCTGGATACGTATGAAGAATTAGTAAAGCTGATTCCTGCCTGATTCCTATTGTTTTTTGGTGCAAAATTGAAAAATACTTTCATATTAGTGATATTACTTTTAAGACTAGAAGTCTAGAATGAATGGCTTTGTCGTTGTTAATGATATCCTTTCATTATTTCTCCAAGTGAATTGAGTTGCAAATTTTAGCAATTAATAACTAAACTTGTAAACTTGAATGATTTCATTAACGAAGCTCTGAAATATAAATTAATGTTTATTCATTCCTATTTGTATATACATACATGTACAAGCAAGTAGAGATTAACGTAATATATATATATATATATATGCTAGTTTGTATATACTGCTACTTTTTTATTTAATATTAATTTTTGTACATGTTTTGCTTAAGCAAGCATTAAATGCTAATGATCGCACCCTTCGGCTAGATTGCTTGTTTACACAAAATGAGAATGTATATTTGAATGGAAATTGTCCACTTTCAGTTTCTCATATGTTATTCATGATGTAACTCCTTTTGCAGGTTGTTGTAACTTTTCAAAGGTCATGTTGCAGCAGATTTCTAACTTTGTGCAGCATAGCATAATAATAAGTTCATGTATATTTAATTAAAAATTATAATCAGCAAAGAGTGTAATTAGAAACTAGTTTTATTATTATTATATGACATTTACCTACAGAAGACTGTAAGTACAAGTAAATTGACTTTTACCTACAGTTAGAGATTATAGGTATAAATTAATTTCTTTTACCTACACATTTGAAATAGTAGGTGTTACTTATAGTGATAGTTAAATTTGACTGTAGGTAAAAAATATATCCGTAGGTAAAGCTTATAGTGACAGACTATTAGTTGTCACTGTATACCCCCTTAAAGTTGACGCAAAAAATGTCTGTAGGACAAAGTCCTTTATACATCTACCTACGGATTTTAGATTTCTAGTGATAGATTTTGACTGTAGGTAAAAGTCATTTTCCTTGTAGTGTAAATAAATTGATCTGTAACACATAATACACACACTTCATGACCGTTAAGTACACAATCATACCAACACAATATGGCAGCTATAAGCAAACTATTTTTAATAAAATAATAACACGTGGCAAAAGATGCAGAACGAACTTGAACACCAACATGGGACAAATTTTTTTTTAGCAAATATAAGAGAATTCAAGAACAAACCTGTAGTTATCGTTTTCGGCTTCTTTGTTGTTCTCGGCCAACATGCAAGCGAATAAAAACATATAAGATTTTTTTAAAACAATAATGTACGCAAATGAAAAATAAAACAGGCTTCACAATAAAAAAAAATGTAAGCTTTTGTGTTGCCATAAATCAGAACACCAAAAAAAGGTACTAAATGATGCACATGCAAGATCAAAAGGCAACAAAGCTGGGTATAGGAAACACTCAAATAATGATAAAATGAATAAAACATATGGCAAACGATGCAAAAAAGACATGAACATCAACATGGCATAAAAAAAAATTTAAGCAATATAACAGAATTCAAGAACAAACCTGTAGTTAGCCTTGTGGGACACCGTTTACTGCCATTGTTTGTAGTTATCGTCTTCGGCTTCTTTGTTGTTCTCGGCAAACATGCAAGCAAATTAAAACATATAAGAATTTTTTAAAACAAAAATGTAAGCCAATGAAAAATAAAACAGGATTGACGATAAAAATGTAACCTTTTTTCTTCCGATAAATCACAACACCCAAAAAAGGTACTAAATGATGCACATGCAAGATCAAAAGGCAAGAAATCTGGATATAGGAAACGATAAAGTAATGATAAAATGAATAAAGGTCTAAGCTTTTGTCTTGTTGTCCTGCGAAAACTCAAAAAACAACAAAAACATATCCACTGATACAAATATGACCAATGCAAAACATGGATATCGATAAAAAGTTACAAAGCTGATTCTTTTCGAAACTCATTCAGAATTCAAACATGGCAAACCAAGGTTTTTAAAAATGTAACCTTTTGTGAAGCGATAAATCAGAAAACCAAAAAAGCTTGTAAATGATGCACATGCATCATCAAAACGCATCAAAGCCCGAAAAAAATGGCTCATTACAACAAACTACCCACTAAAAATCAAAAAGTTGCGTATAAGAAATGTTAAACTAATGATAAAATCAAGAAAGGTCTAAGCTTTTGTCTTGTTGGCTTGCGAAAAGTCAAATACCATAACAAAAACGTATCCACTCATACAAATGTGAACAAACCAAAACATGCCAAACCAAGACAAACCATCAAAACTCATTCACAACTCATCATACATGTCAAACCAAGCTGAAAACGAAAAACAAACAATGCGAAAGACACCAAAACAATGTAAGTATCTGACAAAAATGAATACAATACCAAAAACCTGAAAATAATCACGAAGCAAGTGCCGCTACGATGAAAATCGAAAAGCCACAATGAAAAATGGAAAGCCTGAGAAAAAATGACGAAGGAAGTGCAGTTACAGTGAAAATGGAAAAGCCACAATAGAAAAGCCACAATGAAAAATGGAAAGCATGAGAAAAATGATGAACAATGTCCACCTACGGTGAAATTTGAAAAGGCACAAAGCCACAATGGAAAAAGGAAGTCGAAAAAAGCAAACAGTAAATTAAGCCTTGGAAACGTAAAGCTGCATTGGTAGTCGAAAAAAACAAACAGTAAATTAAGTCTTGGAAACGTAAAGCTGCATTGGTAACCGTCCACACACAAAACGAAAAAAAAACAATAAATACACAATGACAACGACGTTTTTGGGCGGGAAATTAGAGCGCTGCCATTGCGACACGTTAGCCCTGGCAATGCCACGTTAGCATTGTCAGGGCCTTGTTTGTATCATGATAGATGATGTAACCAATGTTAAAAGCATTATTCTACATGTGTTATATTTATAATTTATGTTAAAATTCTGAGATGTAGGTTTGGGGTACCCGAATTTATGGTTGAACCAAAATCATCACATTTGGATTTTATGAGGATAAAAAATATATTAAAAATTATAAAAAAATATATATTTTAGTTTTTTCTTTAAAATCATCATATTTTTATTATAATGATAAATTTTAAATATTTCAATATTTATAGCTGTAAAAAACATATTTTGCTCTTTAAAAAAAAACATTTATTGTATTCACAAGGGTTATTTAAATTGCGGGCAGTGCCATGGAGTTAATTAATAGGGGTTATAAGCCCCAAGTAATCTTATGTTGGTAGTGACACTCGAATTAACGGGGGATATAAACCTCGGCCAATTACCAGGGAATTAAAAGTCGTAGGTAAACCCTGCATTTTTTAGGGTCACCGAAAACTGCTTGTCATGGATGCTTCAACAACAAAAAGCACAACAGCAGGAAACACACTTAACAAGGTTTTAATCGTCGGTAAGGCAAAAATAACCCCGTTAAATCCTTTTTCTTGTAGTGCAAGTTATTAGTTTTTTGTTAAAATAATTGTTACTTCCACCGAGTGGGAAGGTTAAAGGTGCAATGATTATTTAAGATAGCTAGAAGTTCACGTTTTGTTCACATTATTTACTCTACTATGTTTTTCAATTCCATCTTACACATAAAATTCATAAGTGTCTAAGTAAAGCAAAGTTCAACATAGTTGATAAATTTAAGGATGAGTTCTTTAAGCGTATTTCTTAGTCATGCATATGGATAATACTTTAATAAAATAGATAAAATTCACTTCGATGATCTCTAGATTTTGAAGATTAGTCTCATAATTTTCGATTTATGAAATGACTAATGTTATCATTTGGATTCTTGAAAAATTTCCATAACATTTTCTATAATTTGTTTTTGAATAAATAATAGATGTTAATTTTTTTACACAATTATTTAATTAAAACTGACATACATAATAAATTGATTAACTTTTATAATAATTATCTAAAAGTTTACATCAAAAATATTTTTTTAATAATATATTTCTTTAAGGAAAATCTTAAATTTAAATATTATGTATAAAAAAATATAATTAAAAGAAGAAACTATATTCAACTTTGCTGATAAAAAGATTAACCATGACAAAATTATGTGATATTTCACAAGTATAATAAAAAAAGTCATTTAAATTTCTTTTACACTGTCACGTACTTACGAACAATCATATATAATGAAATTATTCACTTTAATTGCAGTAATGTATAATAATTTATGTAAAAAAATAAATAATAATTATATTAACAGTTATACTACTATTAATCTAGTATGTTATAAATTTTTCTTTAAAAAATTCTAGTATGTTGTAAGGTTTTTTTTAGTGAATTATGTCTGTGAATTTTTTTATATGAAGCATCCACAATTTTTTTTTAAGTTCGACATAATTAATAATTTTTTGCTCAATTATTGTTTTAATCCATGAATTTAGGAGTATATTTTTATTTGTCCTTAAAATTTAAAAATAGTTTTTTATTCCTCAAATTTTGATATATTATTTTTTTAGTCTTTGATATAGTAAATTAACATTTCATAACAATTTTTAACATTTTTTTTGGATTTTTAATATTTTATGTGATTTTTTTAACACTTGAAAGTTTTAAAACAACAATTTAAACAGCTAAAAAATAAAAATTAATACACGATAATTATAAACTTTCATAAAGTATTAATTTATTATTTATTATGATAGAAACTAAAAAGTAATAATGTATCAAAATTTAAGGATTCAAAAATAAAACTTAAATTTTAGAGATTAAAAAAAATACACTCTCCAAATTTAATGACCAACGCTAATTAAGCCATAATTAGTTATGCACAGATGAAAAAATGCATC